>NC_081546.1:2460572-2463642 GCF_901000735.1 Corylus avellana
GGCAGTAATTTCCATCGGCACGTGTAATATCAGAATAGCTTTGTTGTAGATTGTGACTGATAAAATTTGTAATTACCATTTATTATTTAGTAAAAGATAATCTAATTCCACACATGATCAATGTGTTAAACCATGAAGCAGTAGAACCAATGAAGTATTTTAATTATTGGATTTGCAACATGACAATTAAATGCAGCAAATTAATATTCCTAGATGACCTATCATCCATCTACTTGCTATACTTTCTTCCTTAATAATTAATATATAAGAGATTTTGAATTGAAAATACTTTATGTGAAAATGACTTAATTTGTATATTCTTAGAAGCAAATATTTTTTATTTGTTTTTCATTTTCTTCCTTTTTTTTTTTTCTTTTTTTTTTTTTCTTGAGTGCCATCTGGGTTAGAAGTTGACTCGACAGTAGTGATAATGGAGTGGTCTACTAATAAGACGGTGACCTTCCAGTAGTATCAATGGTTTTAATAGTTTATTCAATATTACAATATTACATTTATAATTAACAAATAAATGTCTTTGTTGAAGTAGACTACTGTAGTCTGTACACCTTCCCCATTCCACCACATATTTTAGTCAACATTGGAATATTTCGCCAGGTTTGTTTTTTCCAAGTCTTTCGCGATGTTAACATCTCAACAAGAAAATATCAAGATATTTTAAATTAAAAATATTTCCTATTTTCACTCGAAATAATGACGTTCCCTTATGCGATTGATTACCTCACATTTTCAGGATTCAAGGAACGACGAACCCAATTAATGGGCCCTGTTTATTCAAGAAATCTTATCACAAGAAAACTAAGCATAAAACTTTTGGTTTACAATACATTTCTTTATATAAAACTTAACTGCCACTTATTTGACCATAAGAGTAAGTTTTCATTAAATTTTTTAAAAAATTTAGAGAATCAATTTACCTTTTATTTTTTTATTCAAATAAACTTCATAATGATTTTTCTTTATCTTTTATCTATACCATTAAAATATTATTTCAAATAAATATTAGGGAAAAGAGAAAACCATATTTTCTTTCATTTATGTAATCTCTCTGTTTCCTTGCATTTATTTGAAAGAATAGTTAAATGACTTTTTTTTCTTTTTTTCTTTTTTTCTCTTGTATTTATATGAAATAATATTTAAATGGTATAAAAAAATAATAAAAAAAGTTAATTGTGAAATTTATTTGAATAGAAAAACAAAAGATAATTTTATTCTTTAAATTTAAAGAAAATCTAAGAAACACTGTTGTTATTAGTGCTATTGATAAGAAAGTTTATTTTTAGTCAACTTTGGAGTACCAATATTGCTGCTTGCGAGTGATTGTATATATGTTTACTTATTTGTTAATTAAATCAATTGAGTAGTTATGAAAATAGATGTCCAATCACCATCCCAGTAGGCCGGGCGACTTTGGCTTAGAGCATGTTTAAGATTGCTTTTGAGAAATAAAACTTTTAAGTCAAAAAACGTTTTTTTTTTTTACAAAAACTTCATTTTAAGCTTTTGCCAAAAGTGTGTTTTAACAATTTTTAGGTTTTTTGGACCTTTAAAAACGCTTTTAATTCTTTTACCAAACGATTACTTAGTCTTCAAGATTGGTTGCGATAACTATTCTAACAATATGTTAGCTCTCAATGAATGTGAACTACAAATTAAGCTGAGTTTTTTTTTTTAATGTAATTAATGCTGTCCAAGGAGTTGAAGACGTAGATTAATTAAGGTAAAGACTTTAGGCAGCTAATTTTTTAGATGCAATATATATGTAAAGGCCATGTCATACCCGGCCGGCACATCGATCGAGTGGATCTTCCGTCCGGTAACCACTCGTCCGGTATTCTTCAATATTATATAACACACCTTCTCTGATTGTCCCCATTTCTCTCACAATTGCATTCCTTAATGCTTTCTACACCCCAATAAAGTCAATAACTAGATCAATAAGACGGATTGAGATCCCGGCTATTCTTCAAGAATTGCCCATGGATTTTTTTTGAAATCCTGACCACTGATTTTCATTAAACAACCACAAATCCGTCATGTGTCCCACCTAATATAAAGGTAAAGTCCACTTAACCTCTTTAAACTACCATCATGTTGACAATCTACCCCCCAAATTATCAAAACAATGACAATGTATCCCCAATTTTAACAAAATGACGAAATTACCCTAACTAAATTAAAAACAAAAATACTAAAATTTAATTTTTTTTTTTCAAAAATTTAAGGGTATTTTTGTCTTATTAAAATTTTTATATGGGTAATTTCGTCATTTTGTTAGCATTGGGGGGTACATTGTCATTCTTTTAGTAGTTTTGGGGGGGGGGAGGGGGGTAAATTGTCGCAATTGCCAATTGATAGTTTGAGGGGTAGATTGTTATTGGAGTGATAGTTTGAGGGGATTAAGTAGACTTTACCCTATAAAATAATAAAATATTAGTTAAATTTCAAAAATAAATATAAAATAATTTATTAAAAAAATAAAATGGGGTAAAAAAATAAAATGGGGTGGTTCGGCCACCCCAGCTCAGCCTAGGGGGTGGTTCGGCTGGGGCCATGGGGTTGGCGTCAGCCACCCCCAAAAGAGCTGGGGGTGGCGTCGGCCACCCCCTAGGGGAGAATAGGAAACATACGATGGCCTGATCAACCTGTAGTAAGAAACATACGATGCACAAACTTGTATAACTAAAGAATATATAGGCCACGTTTGGTTTGTGGAATAAACTTCGGAATGAAATGACTATTCATATATATGAATAGTCATTTCATTCCGAAGTTTATTCCACAAACCAAACGTGATATGAATAGTCATTCTCTTGTTTGGTAAGGATCTATTACTCAAAATAGTTATTCATGTGGGAATAAATATTCTCATACACATAGAAATAGTTATTCCTCTTAAAAATGAGAGGAATACCTATTCCTTAAGGAATGTACAACTGTTGTCCAATTTTGGGCCAACTTTTGTCTTATTTTTTAATTAAAAAAATAAAAAAATAAAAAGTAAAAAAAGTTTTTGAAGCAATAATTTTTATTTTGGTTATTCTTTTTTTTT
>NC_081546.1:2463742-2472701 GCF_901000735.1 Corylus avellana
GTGGGTCATGCCGTTACCATGTTGGATCACAACCAAAATCTTCTTGTTGTGGAAAAATTGCACCATTTGTAGACTGTACCAAAACCTCTTGGGCCAATAATCCTAAAACTTCAGAGGGTAAACTGTATTTTTCCCTATATATAATCACTCACAAGCAGCAATATTGGTACTCCAAAGTTGACTAAAAATAAACTTTCTTATCAATAGCACTAATAACAACGGTGTTTCTTAGATTTTCTTTAAATTTAAAGAATTAAAACATCTTTTGTTTTTCTATTCAAATAAATTTCACAATTAACTTTTTTTATTATTTTTTTATACCATTAAAATATTATTTCATATAAATACAAGAGAAAAGAAAAAGTTATTTAACTATTCTTTCAAATAAATGCGAGGACAAAAGAGAGATTACATAAATGAAAGAAAATATAATTTTCTCTTTTAACTAGTATTTATTTGAAATAATATGTTAATGGTATAGATAAAAGATAAAGAAAAATTATTATGAAGTTTATTTTAATAAAAAAATAAAAGGTAAATTGATTCTCTAAATTTCTTAAAAAATTTAATGAAAACTGCAGCTAATACTCTTATGGTCAAATAAGTGGCGGTTAAAGTTTTATATAAAGGAATGTATTGTAAACCAAAAGTTTTATGCTTAATTTTCTTGAGATAAGATTTCTTGAATAAGCAGGGCCCATTAAATATTAATTGGGTTCGCCGTTCCTGGAATCCTGAAAATGTGAGGTAATCAATCGCATAAGAGCATTCCCAATGGAAGAGCCAAATGCTACTTTTATTTAGAATGGCTCTTCAAATGTTCAAAAAACCTCCTACATTGGATGAGCCAAAAATAAATGTAAAATAGATATTTAATTAGAAGAGCTAAAAAAAAAGTTAAATGTAGCAGCACTTTTTAAGGGAGTCATTTATCTTTTATTGTTTCTCTCACCTGTTTTATCTTTTTTCCAAATCGTTTCTTACTTTTTCTCTGCATGTTCTCTTTTTCCCAAAAACATTTCTTACTTTTAATAATATTTTAATAGAATATATAGAAATATAACTAATCGGATGTAGAGACATTTAAAAATGGCTTAGCTAAACTATATAAAAGTGAGTTTTGAAGAGCTATTTTACATAAAAATATGGCTCTTCCATTGAGAATGCTCTAAGGGAACGTCATTATTTCGAGTGAAAATAGGAAATATTTTTAATTTAAAATATCTTGATCTTTTCTTGTTGAGATGTTAACATCGCGAAAGACTTGGAAAAAACAAACCTGGCGAAATATTCCAATGTTGACTAAAATATGTGGTGGAATGGGGAAGGTGTACAGACTACAGTAGTCTACTTCAACAAAGACATTTATTTGTTAATTATAAATGTAATATTGTAATATTGAATAAACTATTAATACCATTGATACTATCGGAAGGTCACCGTCTTATCAGTAGACCAGTCCATTATGACTACTGTCGAGTCAGCTTGTAACCCAGATGGCACTCCAAAAAAAAAGGAAGAAAATGAAAAATAAATAAAAAATATTCGCTTCTAAGAATAAACAAATTAAGTCACTTTCACATAAAGTATTTTCAATTAAAAATCTCTTATATATTAATTATTAAGGAAGAAAGTATACCAAGTAGATGGATGATAGGTCATCTAGGAATATTAATTTGCTGCATTTAATTGTCATGTTGCAAATCCAATAATTAAAATACTTCATTGGTTCTTCTGCTTCATAGTTTAACACATTGATCATGTGTGGAATTAGATTATCTTTTACTAAATAATAAATAGTAATTACAAATTCTATCAGTCGTAATTTACAACAAAACTATTCTGATATTACACGTGCCAATGGAAGTTACTGCCAAAATCCCACGTGACCCCGTGCCACCTATCTACGGCAGCATGTCACACCCCAAGGCCCAAGTTACAACAAGCAAGTCTATTCGGGCCATTCGTGACCGAACGCAGGCCTACCGATTATAGTCTAGCCCATTATTGTTGACCGTTTGTTCAATCCTGTTGCTGATTGCCATCCAGCCAAAGTCTGGTAGCCATAGTCCAGCCCAGTCGTATTCGTTGGTCTAGCCACCAACCACCTGTTCAGCCCAATCATGGCCTAATCACCAGTGGTTGTTGTCCCAACAGAACCGACACCAGCCATGAGCCATTGTCCTTCGACCAAGAAAAAGAGTCTGTTAATGGCGCATCCTTTTGCAAAACTGCAAGAATTTTGTTCAGCCCATCCATATCATTCTGGACGTGACCAACTATCATTCATGGGCCTAAAACATGTGATTATTTTTATTCAAGTTCAAAACTTAGGGGTCGAAAGTCGGACCATTTGCTGCTCCACTTTGAAATTCGGAAACCTTTCACTTTCAAATCATTTTCCATCGATAGCATAACATTAGACGGACTCAAAACTACGGCCCGTTAGGGATCCGTCTGTTAGAAAATATTTTCGTTGTTTCCAAAAACAAATTAAATGGAAACATTTAAATGCATGATAAAAATATATACCATCAAACTTCTAAAATAAATTACATAATGCTTTTTCTTTTTTTTTTTTTAGAAAATCTCTCTTGTGCACTCGGTAGCTATTTAAATTAAAAGGAAAAAAAATATACTTTAACTCCCCTAAATTATCACCACATTTGCATTTTAGTCATCAAAGTTTAAAAAGTGACAATTGGCCCCCACAAACTAATAAACTTTGAGAAATTAGCTCATCTATTATCTTTTTCCATCTTTCTTTCTTTTTTTTTTTTTTTTTTTTTTTTGACATGTTTACACAAGGAAAGGGGGAGGAGGGATTCGAACTAATGACTTTCGCTTCATGAAGCGTGGTTCGCAGCCAATTGAGTTACCCCTTAGAGACTTTTTCCGTCTTTTTTGGATGGAATAGAAATCACGTGCATCGCAATGACTTTTTATCACCTAAACTTCCAAAAATGACTTCGGGTAAAAAGAAAAAATAAAAAAGGTGTTCTATGTTAGACAATTAATTTTAGAAGTCCTTTTTGTGTCCTTTAAAAAATGAGATGACTTTTAAAATCACCATCTAATCAAAATTCAATAATGATTAATCATATGCTCAATGGTAATTTTAAAAGTCACATTATTTTTGGAGGGACACAAAATGAACTTCTAGTATTATTTATGTTAGACACCTACATCGATCACGGAGAAAAGCCCAAAATGCTACATATTGCTTTTTATTTCTTAATGATATTTTCAATACGAAATGCTCATATTTATAGAAGAACTGGGCCGGGTATGTGAAGATAAAAGATGTATGATAGGTGGAGATAATATCAAATCAAATCTGATTACCTGAAAAGAGATTATAATCAAATCTAAAATCAATTATAATTAGACTTGAATACAATAAAATTTGATCATATACGCCAACATTTCTTAAGAATAGTTAATGGTGGCGCAAACAAACTATTGAATAGCTATTTAATACGGATAACTATTTCATTTTGGGTCTACTATTACGAATTGAACGTGACCTAAATGAATTCGGCAAGAATAGTTTTTGGTATTCAAGTTTCTGTAAACCCTATGAACTCTAGAAATAACATCCAAAGCACAGCTAGGCAGCAACTAGACATACAAGAAACATGAATTTTGTTAGCTTTCAAGCCAGCCTCATTCGTGGGTCTATTATGTATTAATGTTTATCCTTCATGTTAAGATTTTCTGACTCATATATCCTTTAGCTCACATGCGAAACAGGAAGTTGTCCTGAAATTGATGGCGCTAGTTGGCTGAGCATGTGCGCAAGCTGGCTAGCTTGGAAATACAAATGAATCTTCTGGATGAGGAAGTAAATCATTTGAGGAATAATTAACCTCATCAAACAAATATATGCATGTGTTATATTTCCCGTCTATAAGATCCCAAATTTTTTCTGGTTTATGCTTTGGATTCCAATAAAAAAAAAACGAAGTGAATAAAAATGAAGAATTACAGTGAGCAGCATCACATGGAGCTAGCTTGAGGCGAAACAACTGAGATTTGGAGTCAGAAGCATGGACACCCAAAAAGTTGTCTGTGTTATCGTATCCGACTGCACAAAAGCATGCAGGGTGGTCCAAAGGAAGACGTTATTGCATTTTCGCTTCTTCTTTTTTTTAATGCTTTTTCCAGAAGTAGCGTCTCTGATTTGACGTAGATTCATTCACTTTACCTCTCCATCAGATATACTTTTTCGATCCCAACAAATGTGGTTCTTCGTCTCTTGTTATTGCTATCTGACTTGGGAGACAAAGGAAGTTGCTTGTCCTTAAGCTTTGGCCACTCGTCTAGTCATTTGCACACCCATTTAAGATTGTCCCTACGCAAACAGTACGAGGACACCCCTCTTATCAGTGCCTTTACAATCGAAGCCTATCATGATTATTGTGTACATCTTCAGGTCATCAAATGGATTTCATTTTTTTTTTTCTCACTACAAATTCTTAAAGAAGAGAGAATAGGGGAGCAAAAATGAATACTTCCAAACACATGGTTTAAAACGGCTCATTTGATAATATGGTGTGCACACTAATTTGCACATCTTAATGTCTTTAATGCAGTCCAATTCAAAAATGAGATAAGTTGCTGGCTTATGTCGGCTAGGATGAGGCTGAAGCCCAATTCGAGGCTACATAAGTAGAGTTGATGTGAGGATGGTTGTCAGGGAATCATTTTCTAGGATGATGGAGGGGTTTCCAAAATGAGAGGCGAGGTGCACCGCAAGAAAGGCGGCATCTGCTTCATCTTAGTTAGGTTCCATAGATAAAGGCTTAAGCTGCAAGAATGTCCCCACGGTAATCTCACAAAATGGCAGCAGCTACAACACAACTAGGCTTAATTGCAATATCAAAATTTACTTTGTGATAACTCAGGGGGAGCCTAATCTTCCAAAGAGGGGGAGAGAGAGTTCATATTAATTATCATATATGCATATAGCATGATATTATAAGAATTAGAATACCCTCTCAAACTATCATTTAATTGTCAATGTCCCTTTTAAATTATAAATTGTGTTAATATTCTCTCAAACTACTAAAAATTGTTTGTGTCTCCAATGACAAAAATATCCTAAATAAAAAATTATACTTTAAAAAAAAAATAATAATAAAAGCAATAAAAAAAAATACAATATAGCTGAACCACCTCAATACTTAAAAGTGGTGGCCGAAACCCCAGCTGGTTCGGGGTGCCACAACCTTTTACGAAGGTTCAAAACCCCAACATTCCCAACCCCTCTTAGCTCATCTCTCGTTGGAGTAGTAGTCGGGGGCTTGTCTTGGCCGTTTGGATCCGGTTTAATCAGATTTTTTGGAGTAGTAGTTAAGAGTGGTTACTAGAAACAACAGAAAGCAAGAAATTAAAAAGAAGAAAAATTGAGAACAGGAAAATCCAAAGAACCGAGAAACACACAAAAAATAATTGATGGTTTCGTCCTTAATTAGATGTAACACACATGTCCAAAAAAGAATCTAAAAATCAATATAATCCCACATTATCAACACTCTGTTAATATTGTTAATTTGTTGTCATTAATTAACTTAACTATAAATAAAGTCAACCACCTTAAATAGTAGTATTGATTAAAAAAAGAAAAAGAAAAAGAAAAAAGTGTTTCAATATTGATTAAAAAAGCAAAACAAAAATTTTACTACTTCAAAATTGTTATGATCTAATTATATGACTCATAAAAGCAATCATGTATTCAAGGGATTGCCTATGCGATTATACAATATATATATATATATAGAGAGAGAGAGGAGAGGGAGAGAAAGAGAGAGCACCGGTGGGGAAAAAAATGGGTTGGGGGTGGCTCGCCGGCCACCCCATGGGCTGGGGTGGCCCCCCAAATGGGCTGGGCTCCAGCGTGGACCCACCGAAGAGAGAGAGAGAGAGAGAGAGAGAGAGAGAGGAGAGGGAGATAAAGAGAGACCGGTGAGGAGAAAAATGATTTTTTTTTTTTTTTTTTTGTGGATGATGGGAGAATAGATATTAATCCAGTGTTTTTCATCTCATTTGATTGTGTGTGATTTTCTTAGCTGTCCAATTCTAATTGGTGGGCACAAAGGACCTTATAAAAATTATCCTCATATATATATATAATCCTTTGACTAGTTGTGTGTATGTACGTATAAGTTTTTGTCTTTTAATTAAGTTTTCGGCGGTGTTCTAGTCTGGTCCCAGGGTCCCAGCGGAGTCTCGAACGGGTTCCAACAGTGTCCCAGCTAGTCTCGACGGGGTCTTGGCAGGAGACAAGGTTTTGTTGGTGTCCCAATTGGGTCTCAGCAGTGTCCAAATCAAGTTTTGGCGGAATCCTGACAACATCCTGACTAAGTTTGTAGATTTGAAAATGAAATTCTCAAACTCAAAAAATAGTTTACTAGGGGTTAAAAGATTGTTGAGGAGGGAAACCGATCATCTTCATTTCAAATGAAATGGAGGATCAATTTAGTGCATTTAGAATGATAATATTGTCCAAATTTTTTGGACAAGTTTATTCTCTTAGTTACACTAAATGGAGCCTCTTCATTTCATTTAAAATTGAGAGGATCCTTTTGCGTTGAAGAGTTGGTACGAATTATATTTGATCAAAAGATTCTTGTTTTTGACACATTCGCTAAATCCAAATTAATAGAAATTAGAGAGAATGATAAAGTTGTAAATGGCCGGGAGGGGATCAGCCATTCCCATGAAATATTTCTTAGTTATATTATTATTTCTTTAGCCACGTGAGAATGGCTTTGGTGAAAATATATATATTAATTAAGTCTTAATTAAGGATCTTAGGCAAGAATCTCATTTGCTTATCCGTTGAGCCGGCCTGACCAACATATATATGAAGTTTAAACCATCCTTTTTGACTCGTGCACTGTTTAACGCAATCTTTATCTGCATGCGGAGCCAAATTTTGATCAAACTCTTGCGCTCATGAGGACTGAAGAGTCCGTGATTCCATCCATAATGGACCACTTGTTATATTTTAGTCTTAACAACTCGCTTGTTGCCAAAATTCAACCCCTTTCTGAGTTGAACTGTACCTTTTCCTTTTTTTCTTTTTTTTTTTGGAGCTATTGGGTTAAACTGTACTAATGTATCTACCATTTTTTTTTTTTTTTTTTTTTTTTAACGAGGATGTACCATATAATATAACTGCATATATGGTTAAAACAATTGATGGAGTCTCTGGCAAAAATGAAACATGTGATGATGATGCACATAATGTAACCGCTTATCCCAATACGATGCACATGAAACATATAATTGAAATATAAGGTAAATTGATAATGATAAGGTTTAAACTCAGAACCTTTGATTATGACACTGCATTAAATTACTGTTTAAAACCGTAGATTTATTATAGACAATAGGATGTTAAGACATGGACGTAGATATTAATTAGAGTGACGTGGATCAGCAGGCCAACAATTGATTGAAAACTAGAACAACAATATGTAAATAGATAGGTTGTTGCATGTTCAGATAAAAGAGGCAGTCATTATTTTTATTTATTTTTTTTTTTTCTTTTGTATGTATTCCTCTTTAGATGCCATTGAGGCTGAGAGGCTTCCAAGAGTTAGATGCTAAAAAAAGTCAGCGACTTTGACAAAAAACTTAAAAGTCTTTCAATAAATGAGTGAGTTATATATATATATAAAACAAGAGAAAGTATATATACAGAAGTCGTAGCTGCTGGACCATAACTAAAATACAACCAAATACACACACTGACGCGCACACACTAGTGTTTTTCAACTAATAACTAATAGCTCTAATAAGCAACCCAAATCAACACTACAGAAACTCCTTATTGTAGAATAATTGGATGAATATAAGGCACAAAGGAGAGGGCTAGACAAGTGGTTTGGAAGAGAGGAGCCATTTGGTGAAGTTTTGTAGGGTAGCGTCGTCGGCTCTGTAGTGTTTTTGTGTGAATTCAAGCAATTCTGACCATGTAAAATCCGGGTACGCTCTTGTCCCATCGCCACATACAAGATCCTCTGGGGGTCTCACCACCTTGTCTTCTCTTGGGCACAGAAAGAATGCCAACGATCTCCTCTCCTTGTACCTGTTAACCACTGCTCTGTGGAGGCAACTCTTGTATCTCCCATTCGATAATGCCTACATATCCAACAAAACCCAATAGTAACTCTGATCAGGCAATTTATACATACATAAATCCAAAAAATATACATGTAAAAGCTTGCAACTTTGTTGGCATATCAAAGAAAGAATCCTGCCATATTGGTTTTGCATTTGTCGCACCCTCTATGACAAAATACTCATGCCAACTTAAAACATCATGCACATTATATTACTCTCTAAATTTATTAAATAATTAAATTCATCCTTTCTTTCAGCTTTTGAGAAGTTAAATAATTATTAATTTAGCCTAACTACTTGGAGCTGTTTTTAAATTAATATTAACATTATAACATATATGTTATGCATGTCAACACTATATCCATAGATATAGTGTTGACATGCAATATGCTAATGATACTACTGTCCGAAAAATTAATCTCAAAGAGAAAAGAAAAAACAAAACAAAACAAGACAAAACCCAAAAGCCATACAAAATACTTTCACTTTTGGTGTTAAGTTAAAATATGATCATATCATTACGATCACTTTTTCAAAAGTTTAAATTTATAGAAAATGATAAAATTATTTATTTATTAAGATTTTAACACTTTCTTTTCTTAAGTTACATTCAATATGTAAAATATTTAAATACAGAGCTTCTTTTCCATATTAAATTATTATTTATCCGAAAAAATTTAACCCTTATAAATTTTTTTTTTTTCACTCTTAGACAAAGTAGGTAAATAAATAAAATTACGTACGTACCATGAAAGTATCACCGATGTTAACGACTAGTGCATCATGACAAGGTCGAACAGTCTGCCATTTGTTGTTTGCAAAGACT
>NC_081546.1:2472801-2514600 GCF_901000735.1 Corylus avellana
ACATATATATTTGCAACTTAGAGCGTATATATACATATATACATTACTAGTGTTTAACTTATTATTAAAAAACATACCATCAAGGCGTCCCAAATATCCTCCTTGGTACGGTCCGGTACCTTCGTCCAATCGTCCGGTATTCGGACAAAATTTCCGCTCCTAACTATGTCTCCGGTCATCCGTCTAAATCGCACGGCACTAAATCCAACGGGCTGGAATGATGCATTGTACTCTAAAATGATCCGTTTGCCGGGGGGGACTCCCGGCCGCCTGTGCGAATCAAGAATGGTAAACACCTCAATAACGGTGTTTCCTTCAGAATCAGTACCTAACAAATTAAAAAATAGAAAGGTAAGTTATTTCGAATTCAATACTAGGTAACAAGTAAATTAAAACCAAAATATGCACGACATTAAAGCATATACACTTACTTATGATCCAGACCTGCCGAGGGCCCAACCGGGCGTCGGGAGCAGGGTTGGTGGGCTGCGGGTCATCCGTGGCCTGTGCCCCACCAACCATGTGTTCCTGGGCCTCTGTCTCAGTGTCCTCCAGACCTGCTTTGTATTTTTTAATAATGTTTAGAATTCTATGAAGTTGTAGTTGTAGTTAAATATAATTGTTAGAAACTTTCAATCTTTTGAATCTTTAAAAAAACAGTCGGGCGTACCTGCGCTATGCTGGGTGTAAAGCCGCTCGACATCGCCCTCATAACTCTGTCGTAACTCGCTGTACGGGTACGAATCAACCCGAAACCCCATGTGGGCCATGCCTGCCCGAGTGTATGGAGCATGGACAGGGGTCTCCCCTTCCATCGTACCTGGAAGAAGTGGTCGATATCCTTCCTGCATCCCAAGAAGCTGAGCAACGTCTTGTTGCTCGCTGTCATCAAGTTGGCCTGCCGGAGACCCAGGCGACGTAGACTGCCGCACTGCGGACGAGCCCCTGCGTGCTTTCCTCTTCCCCTTGTACTCATGGTACCCTGTAAAAAACACCACAAACCCAATTAATTTCTTAAACAATGTATGAAATATTTACTACATTAAGTATGCATGAATCATAGTGCTACATGAGATATATATCAGATTTTAGCAAATGCACAGCTTAATTAAGTGTGTTGATGTAATGTGCATGTAGTGAACAACTACCAATCAAAACATAAATATAAAATTAATTATAATAATATATATATATACATACGCTTCGGTTGGATCTAAGTCGTGTCTGACGTATTCGATATGATCTTGTAGATCATGATCAAAATTTCTGGGCAATATAAGAGGCTCACACTCGTGGTAATTGGCACATGAATCTTGATGTCCTTCACCCTGACCAACGTCGTATATGTTTCTAGGCTTGGTCCTTACTGCGCAAGCCCAATTTGGGCACCTATCATCTTGTACGTAAAATACCTGGTCAACTTGTGAAGTTAGCACATACGGCTCATCAGAAACCAGTTCTCCCGTGTGGACAAGGTTTTTGAAGTTAACAAGTACTATACCATACTCATCCACCTTGTACCCCTTGTCCCTCGTGTTGTCTGCCCAATCACACCTAAACATAACGTACTTAGTCCTGTCGTAATACTCAACCTCAACTATTTCCATTAACTTCCCGTAGTATGTGTCGCCATCAAGAGTCGGCACACACACCCCGCTGTTCTGAGTCCTCTTTCCGGCATCAGATGCAATAGTGCGAAACAACTTGCCGTTAACCACATATCTATTGTATCTGACTGCTGCCTCCCTCGGCCCTCTACAATGCATTACCAATTTGTCACCAAGTTCATTCCTGGATCGCTCATCCAATCGATCGACCTGTGAATATATTACGTACAATGGAAACGCACGGTTACTAGCTTTAGTTGATTTTAAAAATAGCATGCAAATAACTCCGACAATTGCTTCAGGTAAACATCACATCATTCTTACGTAGTCACGGTACCACTCGCAGAACAAGTCGTAATGTTGGGTTTCCGACTGAGCCTCTGTTATTCGTCCCCTATTGCATGATCGCCTAAGCGTATCTATGTGCATCCTACAATTCGAAATTATGTTAATTATAATTCAATACGAGCAATATTGTCACAAGTTCATTGAGCATGCAATGTGCCAACAAAAGATCTCTACTTACGTCCGCAATTGATGAAACTCGTCCAAGTTGACATAATATACCGGTGTATCTGTGTCATTGTGATTCGGTCGAGTCGGACTCGTGTTCCATTTCCCTTTGAACCATCCAGATTTCTTTGTATCCTATTGCGAAAGGTTGGTGTATTCTCTAAATATCTCGAACAAAACGTCACCAACTCAGTTGCTATGTAGCCCTCCGCAATGCAGCCCTCAGGAGCCGCTTTGTTGCGCACATTAGATTTGAATACTCCAAGGCTCCTAAATATGAACCAATACATATTTTCAGTTTAGTTAGTACTTGTCATGTATTGACACCTGAAACCAATAAATGGAAGAATATCCGTAAACAAATTTTACCTCTCTGCCGGATACATCCATCTATACTGTACAGGTCCACCGAGTCGGCATTCACGGATAAGGTGCACGACCACATGAACCATGCTCGTAAAGAAGCTGGGGGGGAAAACCTGTTCCATCTTGCACAACGTGATACAGATGTCACATTGTAGTCGGTCAATATCCTGTTCGGTCAATGTTGTTGAACATAGGCATCTGAAGAATGTGGACATCTCAACAAGAGGTCTAACCACATTGCTTGGAAGTGATCCACGCAATGCAATAGGTAGAAGCTGCTGCATCAGTACATGACTGTCATGACTCTTTAACCCCGATATCGTATGGTCCTTAAGTCGTATACAACGAGAAATGTTCGAGGCATATCCGTCGGGCACCCTTACATTTCGTAGCACTTTCAAAAAATGTGTTTTATCATCCTTGGACATCGTGTGGGTAGCTTGTTGAAAATAGGTCTTACCATCCTGCGGGTCCACAAATGTATGAAGTGTACGTCTCAAGCCCATTTCTTGCAAATCTAAGCGGGCGGCGAGGTTGTCCTTCGTTTTCCCTGGAATGTCTAGTATTGTACCAAGTATGTTGTCCATGACGTTTTTCTCTATGTGCATAACATCAAGATTATGCCGCAATAAATTATCTTTCCAATACGGCAACCTAAAGAAAATACTTTTCTTCTTCCACATTTTTTGGCCAGTATTCGTCTTCTGCTTCTTTCTTTCTTTTTCCTCAGCCTCCCTTGCCTGACCGGCGTTCTCATCCCCAAACACCATCCCTTCTAATTGGCTTATGACTTCATCTCCACTTGGCACATCAGGGGCACATTCTAGTTCTACGTTGCCGTCAAATGTGCTTTTGTTTCGTCTCCATGGATGATCCATGGGCAAGTATCGCCTGTGCCCCATATAACACCATTTATGACCATGTTTTAACCATTTCGACGTTGTCGAGTTCATACAGCAAGGACATGCCTTCTCACCCTTGGTAGACCATCCAGACAAATCTGCATATGCTGGGAAGTCATTAATTGTCCACATCAACTGCGCTCGCATAACAAAATTATTTTTCTTTGAAACGTCATATGTGCGTACCCCTACACTCCATAGTTCTTGTAACTCTTCAATTAAGGGTTGAAGGTAGACATCTATATCCATTCCAGGTGAACTTGGGCCCGGGATAATCAATGATAGTATAAAAGATGTGTGTTTCATGCACATCCAAGGAGGCAAGTTGTAGGGTACAACCATTACAGGCCAAATGTTGTGAGATGTACTCATATTCCCAAATGGATTAAATCCATCAGAGGTTAGTCCGAGCCTTACATTCCTGCTGTCCGCTGAAAACTCCCGATGTAAATTGTCAAATGACTTCCATGCTAAGCCGTCGGCTGGATGCCTCAATACGCCATCCTTAGTGCGGCCTTCTGCATGCCACCTCATAAAGCGTGCTGTATGTTCTGACATAAACAACCTCTGTAGTCGTGGTATGAGTGGAAACCACCGCAACACCTTCACCGGACGTTTCTTGCCCGATGATATGGGTTGACCGTCCTCATCTAAATTGATTGCTTCCATCCATTTAGATTTTCCACATACGGTACATGAATCCAACTCTTTATTGCCCTTCCAGAATAGCATGCAGTCATTACGGCACGCTGGAATCTTCTCATACCCTAGTCCCATGTCTCGTAAAAACTTTTTCGCCTCATATGTATTAAACGGCAGAGTTTCACTAGTCTCGGGTAGCAACTGATTGATGAACTCTAGGAAAGCCGAGAAAATCGAGTTACTAAGTCCACCAACGCACTTCAAGTTGTACAGGTGAACAGTGGCACTTAGTTTGCTATGTTTTGTCCCAGTATGAAGTGGCTTCTCCGCTTTTTTAAGAAGGTCATAGTACTTTAGTGCATCGCCTTCAGCGGCTTCTTCGGTCACAATTTCCTCACCCCCTTGCACTACGGCCTGAGGCTCACAATTGTCTTCCCTAACTACTTCGTGCATGCCGAATAAATCACGCAACATTCCGTGCATGTCTCCACCCTGATTTGCGCATGCACCCGCATCTGAGGCCGGGCGATTGGAATTAGACCCGGTATCAGGACCCTGTACATGCTTCTCACCGTGATAGAACCAAAGTGTGTATTCCGGCATCATTCCTTTTCCCCCTGTCAAGTGGTCGAATATGAAACCCGGCGGGTGGCACCGGTTATTTCGACAAACCTTACAAGGGCAATAGATGAATCCATCAGGGGTTCTACAGTTACTAACTGCAAACTCCACAAACAATCTACACCCGTCTCTGTATTCCCTCGTACCCCTAGACTTTGTCATCCAACTCTTGTCCATTTTTATCTACGTACATAAATTAGGAATAAATATATAAGACTTAAAAATTGTATACCTAATTTCAAGCACATTCATATATATATAAACATAAACCGAAACCTAAATATTTGAACCACATAAAAAATTTAAACCTATATTCTCATATATGATTAATTAAATTGTTTATGTCCAAAAATATATACATATTCATGCGTACGTAACTACATTCATCCGCACCAAAGTGTGTATTTATAACACTTATCTATTATAATTAATCCAGAAAAACCAATAAAAAAAACAATACTTGATCCAAAATTAAGCATTTTCTTTGGTGGAGACCCTAAACAAATTAATTCTAGCTAGGTTATTTTATAAGGTTGTTCTAATACATCTACCGAGCTAGGTTCGTTATGAGGACCCTAAATACAATAAATCTAGGTTCAATGTCGTTAGACTTTGGCATTAATTAGTAGGTGATGACATGCATGGGTCATACAACTCTTTTGTTTGGTGTATTTATTTATTTTGTATATGATATATATAAAGGTTAAAGGAATTTTGAGTGTATTGCAAATATGGCAAATGTTTTGGTAATATATATTTTTGGTTTGGACGTTTCTTGGGTTATTGACACATTAGATTAATTTCTTTCATATTAATCACAATTTTAACAAAATTCCAACTAGTTTTTAGGTAATATAAATTTTAATGCGTTATATTTCAACAAGAACAAGCTATATAAGTTCCTCAAATTAACCAAAATTTTATCCGTTTTGTATGGTTTTTTTTTTTGTTTGAAAAAATAATATATGTGGGATAGAATAAAGTAAGAATCAAATTGAATATATTTTGCAAGTGTTTTAGGTTATGTGTTTAATTATGATTAGATTTGTTAAAAAAACTCAAAACAAAAGTGCGAAAAAAAATAGTCTAAAAAACAAAGTCATGACTTTTTACTTATTCAATATAGCACGTCTATTTAAGTTTGACAAGGTTTGCACTTTTGCCAACTCTTTTTCCCGTTAAATCCATGTAATTCGGATTGAATCCTCGCGTTGTGTGACTTTATAACTTACAAATTAATCCATAACGTTTATGGTTAAAAGAATATTAAAAAACTCATTAACGTTGAATATTAATTAAACAAAGTCTTAAACTAAATCTCTATAAATATTATATATCACCACGCGCGCACTACACGTACTAATTAATTAGAAGGTCAAACGATATTGAAATGAATGATAGATTAAAATTCATATAATGTTTTATAAATTCTTTACAAATAAGCCAACCTTTAGCAATTATATTTTCAAAGAAAAACCTAGCTAGCATGAGAAACATCATTTTGCATGCATGTGCATATCCAACGTACAATAAGTAATTAATTATTAGATATTCCTAAAAAGAAAAAAAATTTCACCTCAATTAGATGCTCACAAATACTCAATCCAGTGCATTATTGAAATATATGACAGAATAAAACATCAAATTTATAAAACAACACAATATTGTGCAATAAAACAATATTCTGCAATATTAAAACAATATTATATATAAAATAAATCAATATTTATAGTTATAAAATAAAACAATATATATATATATATACCTGCAGGAGAGATGGTGGAGATTGGCGGAGCAGATTGGCCGGAGAATCGCCGGAGACGGCAACGGCGAAGTGGACGTGGCCGCCGGAGAGAGCTAGCTAGGAGAGAGAGTGCTACGTTGCTGCTGCAGAGAGATAAATTAAGCTTATCACAGAGAAAATGAAGGAGGAGCTAGAAGAAAATGAGGAAGAGTGAGGGAGGAGATAGAAGAAAATGAAAAAATACGCGAGGATGGTATGTGGGAGAAGAAGAAGAAATTTGTCGTCGATGAAATGGAAAGCGGGGAAAGAGGCGCGAAGGGAAAAGCCTCCGCGTATTGGTCACGTCGTCGGTCAGCCAGCGAAGTATTGCTGGCGCCACGTTCTAACTGTCTATGTGGCAGTCAGGGAATACTATATATATATATATATATATATATATATATATATATATGTTTAATTATATATATGTTATAGTATTAATTATACATATTAATACTAATATAATTAATATTTTTCTGTTTTGTATGTATATATATAAATGTTTATATGTTTATAATTAATGGAATGAGGTATGTAAGGCTGCCTTAAATTTTTTTAGGACTGGAAAATTGGATGCAGAAATTAATCGTACGTACATTGCTTTGATACCCAAAGTCAAGATCCCTTCTCGGGTATCTGAGTTTAGGCCTATTAGCCTCTGTAATGTTCTTTACAAAATTTTAGCTAAAGTGCTTGCTAATAGGTTGAAATCCATTTTGCCCATGATCATCTCAAGTAACCAAAGTGCATTTATACCCGGGAGATTGATCTCGGACAATATTTTGATTGCATATGAAACCTTACACTCCATGCAGTCGCGAATGTGGGGGAAGGAGGGTTATATGGCTGTTAAGCTTGACATGAGCAAAGCCTACGACCGTGTAGAATGGGATTTCCTGAAAGCAGTGATGGTAAGAATGGGTTTCGCTCATAGATGGATTGAGTTAATTATGGCCTGCATTACCACGGTCACATACTCAATCATCGTTAATGGGCAACCGGTGGGGTGTATTAGGCCATCTAGGGGATTAAGACAAGGGGACCCCCTTTCCCCTTATCTTTTTCTTCTTTGTGCGGAAGTGTTAAGCTCACAACTACAGCAAGTGGAAAGAATAGGTCGCTTAAGAGGTGTCCCCACCTCTCGAAAGGGGCCTAGGCTGACTCATTTGTTTTTTGCTGACGATTGTTTGCTCTTTTGTAAGGCTAAAGTGGGCGATTGGCAATTTTTGTCCGGGTTGCTCGCAATGTATGAACAGGCATCAGGGCAAAGGCTCAATAAAGAGAAGACTTCGGTTTTCTTCAGCAGAAATACTAGTCTAAGCTCTCGAGATGAAATGTTGCAATTGATAGGCGTCCCAGCAGCCAAACGTTATGACCAATATTTGGGGTTGCCTGCCTTAGTGGGGAAGTCCCGGATTCGGGAATTTCAACACATCACTGAGAGGGTTAGGAAAAGGGTGAATGACTGGAAAAATAAGTTTCTATCGCAGGCGGGAAAGGAGATTTTGCTGAAAGCTGTGATTCAGGCCATTCCAACATATTGTATGAGCATCTTTTTACTCCCAAAAGAATTATGTCGGGACATAAATTCCATTATGCAGAAATTTTGGTGGGGCCATAAGGAGAATGACCGGAAAATCCACTGGATGAGTTGGGAAAAGATGAGTTTGGCGAAATCAAGTGGTGGAATGGGTTTCAGAGATCTCCGCTCCTTTAATAAAGCCCTTTTAGCCAAACAGTGCTGGAGATTGGTGCAGCAGCCGACGACTCTTTTGGGGCGAATATTTCAAGCCAAATACTTCCCTTCGACAGATTTTTTGAAGGCAAAAATTGGCACTAGACCATCTTTTGCCTGGCGGAGCTTACTTGCAGCCCGTGAGATTATTCATGAAGGAATGTTATGGCGAGTGGGCAATGGCAAATTGATCTCGATATGGGGAGATAAATGGGTCCCTCGGCCTACTACTTATGAGGTGCAATCCCCTCCTTGCAACCAGGTCCAACGGGATGCAAAGGTGTGTGATATCATCAACCAAAGTACGGGAGAATGGAAGATTTCACTAATAAAAGATGTGTTTCAGGAGGAAGAAGCTATGATCATATGCAATATCCCCACTAGTAAATATGGGCAGCCTGATAAGATGATTTGGAGAGGGACAGCCACAGGTGAGTTTTCTGTTCGCAGTGCATACCACCTGGAGAGGGAAAGACAGGAACGGAAACATGGGGAAGGCTCTATGCGATCAGGGTTTTCACCCTGGTGGAAAGATTTGTGGAGTCTAGACATACCAAATGCAGCAAAGATTTTTCTCTGGAGGGCATGTCAGAATATCCTTCCCACCAAGGTTAATCTTCGCAGGAGGGGCATTCTTAAGGATGATAGTTGTCCTCTTTGTAACAGAGCTGCTGAAACAGAGCTTCACGCGTTATGGTTATGTCCAGCTGCAGTTGATGTGTGGAGTGCATGTGATAGAAGTATTCAGAAAAGCCATGGAGAGTTCCATTCGTTCCTGGAGGTAGCACTTAATCTGAGGGATCGCTGTCAGCGGCAGGTTTTCAACAAAGTAGTCTTAGTTGCAAAGAAGATATGGGCACGCAGAAATGTTGTAGTGCATGGGGGTGCTTTCATCCACCCGAATAGCCTGGTCAGTGAAGTGGAAATAGTCATGCAGAGTATCAAGACAGGCAGAGAAGAGAGGGTGAATGGGAGTGCCCAGAACACGGTGAGGGGGTCGGTGCCATGGGAATGTCCTCCTTTTGGGCGATTTAAGGTGAATTGGGATGTAGCCATAGACAAAAACCTCCAACGTATGGGAATTGGGATTATCATCCGGGACCACTATGGGCATGTTTGTGCAGCTAAGTGTAAACGGATTGATGGGATCCAAGAACCAACGGTGGGGGAAGCAATGGCCGCATTGGCAGCAGTGGAGTTCAGCCAGGAGAGAAATGATCCGGATATAATTCTTGAAGGAGACTCCCTACTGGTGGTTCAAGCTTTAAAAGCCACTGAATGCAGTCTAAGATCCTTCGGGCATATTATTGACGACATACGGAAGCTTCTGGGCACGCGAAGGAGTTGGATGGTGCGACATGTGCGACGATCTGCAAATCAAGCTGCGCATGGGCTCGCAAGGGTGGGACTCCAGAGTGGCGAAGAGCATATATGGGTAGATGAGATCCCATCGGGCATTTTTTCTATTGTGACTTTAGAGTACCACGCTCATACTGTTTAGAACTTAATGGGTTCTAGATTCGTTGTTTCATCTTTATGAAAGGAATGCAAATTACAATTTTTCAAAAAAAAAAATAAATGTTTATATGTTTATAATTAATATAGCATTAATTATATTAATACTAATATAATTTATGTTTTCCTCTTTTGTATTTCATTTGAGTTCTCATGTATTTAGTTTTATTTTATGTACGTGAATAGTGCAGTTAATCTTACAAACAACAATTTCATTTTAACGTGCATGGCTCAAACCTAAATGATATATAGCGTGCATGATTTATATATATATATATATATATATATATATATATGTGCGTGTGTGTGTGTGTGTTTGTCAAAACTTTAATATCATCTATCACCAATATTGTTACTTTAATTATTTTAATTAATGAAATACCAAATTTGGTATCTCATAATTAATTAAATGAACGAGATCGAGAAAAATGCATGTTATATATATCTAATTTGAACCATGCATGCACGTTAAATAGCCATGTTATATATATATCCTTTTGCATGGTTTTGCTATATATATATATATATATATATATACGGTATCTCGAGTAAAACATGGCTAACAGTTGGGAATTTTCTTTTTTTCTTTTTTTAGTTTTGAATGTTCAAATGGCATGGGTTACGGTACGTGTTATAAAAGAAAAGTATATATATATTTTAGTACTGGCCGGTGTTTGTTTTCTAAAAATTAATTTTATTGAATGTTAATTGGAATTTGATCATATTGTACAATATTAAATTAATATGATAATGTTGGGATCAATCCTATTATCTATATATATGTAATTTATATATATATATATATATATATTATATTTACTGACGTGTCACTTTGACACGTCAATATTTACTGACGTGTCAAAGTGACACGTTAATATTTCTTGACGTGTCAGTTTGACACGTCAATATTTCTTGACGTGTCAATTTGACACGTCAAGAAATATTGACGTGTCAAAGTGACACGTCAATAAATATTGACGTGTCAGTATTTGACACGTCAGTAAATAATCAACCAATTATTTATTAATTTTAAAATGATGACTCATTAAATTTGGTTCAAATTTGCTGACGTGCCAAAGTGACACGTCAGTAAATACTGACGTGTTGTTTTCAACACGTCAGTAAATGTTGACGTGTGACTTTTAACACGTCAGCAAATAATTTGTTGACGTGCTACTTTTAACACGTCAGCATTTACTGACGTGCGAAAAAAATATTACTGTTTGGCACGTGAAGAAATGACCTTTTTTTTGTAGTGAAAGGCCATGTCATACCTGGGCGGCACATCAATCGAGTGGATCTTCTGTCCGGTAACCACTCGTTCGGTATTCTTCAATATTATATAACACACCTTCTCTGGTTGTCCCCATTTCTCTCACAATTGCATTCCTTAATGCTTTCTACACCCCAATAAAGTCAATAACTAGATCAATAATACGGATTGAGATCCCGGCTATTCTTCAAGAATTGCCCATGGATTTTTTTTTTTGAAATCCTGTCCACTCATTTTCATCGAATAACCACAAATCTGTCACGTGTCCCACCTAATATAAAGGTAAAGTCCACTTAACCTCTTCAAACTACCACCATATTGACAATTTACCCCCCAAACTATCAATTGCGACAATTTACCCCCACAAACTACCAAAATAATGACAATGTATCCTCAATTTTAATAAAATGACAAAATTACCCTAACTAAATTAAAAACAAAAATACTAAAATTTAATTTTTTTTTCAAAATTTTAAGGGTATTTTTGTCTTATTGAAATTTTTATATGGGTAATTTTGTCATTTTGCTAGCATTGGATGGTACATTATCATTGTTTTGGTAGTTTAGGGAGGTAAATTGTCGCAATTGCCAATTGATAGTTTGAGGGGTAGATTGTCATTGGAGTGATAATTTGAAAGGGGTTAAGTGGACTTTACTTATAAAATAATAAAATATTAGTTAAATTTTAAAAATAAATATAAAATAAAATAATTAAAAAAATAAAATGGGGTGGTTCGGCCACCCCATTCTCCCCCTAGGGGATGGCTGGCCGCCCCAGCTCAGCCTAGAGGGTGGTCGAACCACCCCCTAGGAGGAGAATGGGAAACATACGATGACCTGATTGACCTGTAGTAGGAAACATACGATGCACAAACTTGTATAACTAAAGAATATGTAGGCCACGTTTGGTTTGTGGAATAAACTTCGGAAATGAAATGATTATTTATATATAGGAATAGTCATTCTCTTATTCGGTAAGGATCTATTACTCGAAATAGTTATTCCTGTGAGAATGAATATTCTCATACACAGAGAAATAGTTATTCCTCTTAAAAATGAGAGGAATAATTATTCCTTAATTAAGGAATGTACAACTTTTGCCCAACTTTTAAAAGTAAAAAAAGTTTTTGAAGCAATAATTTTTATTTTGGTTCTTCTTTTATTTGGTATTTTTTAAAAAAATAAAAATTGTTTTTTTCTTCATAATAATGACCATTTTTAAAAAAATTGGTCATTATTATGAATAGAAGTACAATTTTTTTTTTTTTAAATACCAAATAAAAGAAGGACCTAAATAAAAATTATTGCTTCAGAAACTTTTTTAATTTTTAATTTTGTTATTTTTTTAAATTAAAAAATAAGAAAAAAGTTGACCCCAAATTTGCCTAAAGTTGGGGCTGTATCATTTCTCTATTTTTCATTTTATTTTAAACTTAAAAAAGAAAAAGAAAAATGGGGTGGCAAAAGAGTGTTTAATTTGAAGCTCACCATCACCGAACAGATAGGTTTTACGTACTAAACCATTCGGAATAGGTCGATTTTAAGACTAATCATAGATGCTAATTAATTACCTAGATGTATATGTGCTATAGATATACTCTACCATAGGCTTGTCCTCTGGCCCTTGATGACTAGAAAGGACGTCAGCAATGACGATTTAGAGCTTAATATGAGGTCAAATGTATATATATATATATATATATGTATATATATGTGTGTGTGCATGCTACAGATATACTCTACCAAGGGATAACTAAGACTAATCATCGACGACTGACTTAGATTAGTCAATCTCATTTATGGGGAATAGAAGGCCTATACGTCTCCTATTATGATACTGACTAAGCTACACATGATGACATTGACAGATAAATTGACATGCAAGTTGTTGGAGCTGTCTATCGGGTATGCTTTTGAAGTTTGATTATAATGTGAATCATCGATTTTAATGAGCTCTTAGCTATTTTGGTTCACTTTGCTGCTCCCTAATAAATGATATATTGGTTAATTCTATGCCTTTTACAAACATTATTATACGTTAATTCATCCAACAGTAGTTCTGTTATATATTGTGGTTAATTATATGCCTTTTAATTTAACTACTTTTTAAGTTATTTTTATATCAGAACCCATGCATGTGTTGCAAGAAGACTTGACTTTTTTTTTTATTTTTTTATTTTTTTATTTTTTTATTTTTTTTATTTCTTTTTCTTTTCTGAGATATAACTGGGAAAAGGGGAAGGGTTTCAGGAAGACTCGACTATTCTCCAAGAACACTTGATTATTCTCCAAAATGCATGTGTTGTGCAATCACCATATTAAAGTTTCTCCTAACTTGAGGTCGTTAATTATGAGACTTGGGTACTTGGTCAGAAATAATTTTTGGTGAACATATATTACAGGATGTTGCAAAAAGAATTAGTCATGTGTGAACCCAAAAAAGAAAGAAAGAAAAAAAAAAAAAGAATAGTTAGAGTTTTTTTGGCAAAGTGTCAAAAGATGGTGGCTGTGACAGCTAATTTAGCTAGTTTGACAACATTTTATTTTATTTTTGGAGTTTTTTGCTTTTTAGCAGAAAGTCAAAAATACTAATATTCATCTCAAAAACCATATAAAAGTTTTTATCATTCGAACCTATATTAATTGCAAATGTTATGAAAGTTCAAAATTTAGTGCTCTAGTCAAGAGGATTAAGTGAAATTTATTTATTTATTTTTAATTTTTTTTTTTTGTATTAATGGCATTTTTATTATTAAGAGGAGGAGGACATAGGGATAATTAAAAATTTAAAAGAAATATTAACAAATGAATGATAGTTCAAGGGAGAAGTGCAATTTATTTACAACAAGAAGATTCTGGAAGGATGACTAAGACTAGATTCCCTAATTAGAGTAAGATTCCCAAGGGATGACTTAGACTAATCATCAAAGACTGACTTAGATTAGTCAATCCCATTCCTGGAGAAAAAGGTTTACACGTCTCCTATTATCGTACTAACTACGCTACACGTGATGACATTAACAGATAAATTGACATGCTTGGAGCTAGCGGGTATGCTTTTGAAGTTTAATTATGTGAATCATCGATTTTAATAAGATCTTAGCTATTTTGGTTCACTTTGCTGCTCCCTAATGGATGATATTTTGGTTGATTAATTCTATGCCTTTTACAAATATTATTATACCTTAATTCATCCAACAATAGTTTTGTTATATATTGTGGTTAATTATATGCCTTTTAATTTAACTACTTCTTTAAGTTATTTTTAGATCCGAGCCCATGCATGTGTACATTGCAAGAAGACTTGACTTTTTTTTTTTTTTTTTTTTTTTGAGATACAACCGGGAACAAGTGATTGCAGGAGACTCGATTATTCTCCGAGAAGACTTGATTATTCTCCAAAGTACATGCGTTGCAATCACCAAATTAAAATTTCTCCTTACCCGACATTATCAATTATGACACTTGGGTACTTGGTAAGAAAGAATTTTTTGTCAACATATGTGACAAGATGTTGCAAAAAGAATTAGTTATGAACCCAAAAAGAAAAGAAAAGAATAGTAAGAGCTCTTAGGCAAAATGTCAAAGATTGTGGCTGTAGCAGTTAACTCAGCTGATTTGATAGTGTTTAATTTTATTATCATTTTTTATTTTTTTTGGAGTTTTTTTGCTTTTTAGCAAAAAGTCAAAAATATTAATATTCATCTCTAAACCTAAAATAAATACAAAATAAAAGTAACATTGCTTTTACTTTTATATTTTTCCAATTATAAGAAAAAAACCCTATAAATTTTTTTATCATACGAACCTACAATTTTTGCAGTGCAGTTTGCTGGGTGATGGCAAGTTATGAAGGAGGTTTTTATTTATTTTTTTTATTTTAAAAAGCAAGTCATGAAAGAGTTTATTTACTGTTTAGCAGCCACTGGGCAGTCTAGGCCGTCCCATTCACGGCCATTGAGTGGGTCATATGTGTTACATCACATCACATCACTCATATTTACAGCAACTTTTTCCTTGATTTTTCATGGTTTTAAAGCTCCATGTACAATTAATGTTGCACTCGACCAGAATAAATCATATTCTGATGAATTTCGTAATGTCTTGTTCGTTGGATTGTCTAAATATGATGTACTTATGATGTGTTGCTGACATCATTTTAGGGCACAAAACTTCTTTATATATGCGCCGTGACGGTATATAGTACCCACGAAAATGACTCCTAGTAACTCCTTTTAAGGGATGGAAGAGAATTATAAACCCACAAATCAAAGAAATTCATGTTATACATTTTATTTTCCTTCTCAAAATTATTATTAAATTTAGATGTATCACTATTAAATTTTGATTTAACAAATATGTTTTTTATATGTTATTTAAATCTTTTTTATATTAGAACTTATAATTAGAAAAGAGAAATGAGAACAAGGAATAGAGACTCAGAGAATTAGGGTGATTCGGCCTGTGGCTTATGTCTACACATCAAAGCCTACATCTTAGCTACATATTTTCTTGATATCTTTGATTGTGTACAATACTCTATTTATAAAGAAATAGTATGAACGTTACAAGTCTTTTATACCTTTACATTAACAACAATAAAGTTAATTTATGATTTGTAACTCTTGACTCTTGAGTTATTTTAACTTTTAACTCTTAAGTTCTTTGTCTCTTGAGTTATTGTAACTTTGTCTCAATACTTTAAATTAAATAATAAAAAGATCAGGAGAGAGTAAAGAAAAACCAATTTAAATATTGTTTCAAATAAATGTTATAGAAAAGAGAAAATCGAAAGAGCCACCTCAAATTTGGAATAAATTAATATTCGATTTTGATCAAATAATAATTTTAAGAGTCACACTAATTTTGAGAGAACACAAGAATATAAATCTTCATTTTAACATTATTCAAAGTGATATCCTAAATTTAGAGTTACTTTTGCTTTTCTTGATTTTATGGGAGTCTGTTTCAAATAATTTTTATTATATTCAGAGGTATATATAGAATAAAATTTAAGAAAGATATTGGCTGTGACAGCTTTTTGACAACCTTTTATCTTATTATTATTTTTTATTTTTTGGAATTTTTTGCTTTTTAACTAAAAGGAAAAAATATTTACAATCATCTTTAAATATAAAATATTTTCAAAATACTTAAAATAACTTTTACTTTTTATATTTTTTCAACTAAAAAATTAAAAATACCCGCTAAAATTATTAAAGATTGGAGGCCTCTTGATGACCTCATTGATTGATTGTAGTCTAGAATTGCGTATGGGTCCTCCTCAACCTCCTTAATTGATGACATCTGTAAAATTGTGGAGATTGATGTATGAGTTCACGGCTTAGTAACTTAAAAAGTAGTTAATTAGAAGGCATATAATTAACCACAATATATAACGAAACTATTGTTGGATGAATTAACGTATAATAATATTTGTAAAAGGCATAGATCATTAACCAATATATCATTCATTAGGAAGCAGTAAAGTCATGAACCAAAATAGCTAAGAGCTCATGAAAATCGATGATTCACATTATAATCAAACTTCAATAGCATACCTGATAGACAGCTCCAACAACTTGCATGTTAATTTATTTGTCAATGTCATCACGTGTAGCTTAGTCAATACCATAATAGGAGATGTGTAGGCCTTCTATTCCCCAGGAATGGGATTAACTAATCTAAGTCAGTCGTCGATGATTAGTCTTAGTCATCCCTTGGGAATCTTACTAGTAATCAGGGAATCTAGCTAGCTAGCGTGGTCAAGACGACAATAGGAGACTTTCGCCATCTTATCTATTAATCCATCGGGAATTAATTCGGTTCACTAATCTAAGTCATCGTGTCAATCCTCACGTACGTGGATGACTAATCCACGGTGACGACGACAATGACAGACTCAGGGGAGACCAAGAGTGGCCCCAGTCCCCCCAAATCACAAGAAAAAAAAAAATTTAAGGTAAAAAAAAAAAAAAATTATTGTTTTTTTGCCAAATAGTCCTTTTCCAAAAAAAATTTGGCCCTTGGTCCCTTCCCAAATTGAAACTTGAGTCCGTCCCTGGATGACGACAACACGAGACTTTCGCCATCTATCCATGCATCCTAGCTAGATATATATACTGTTCCTCTTGCACGTTAAGGTCATCTCTCCTTATTTGCAGGAACTAATAACATTCAAACCAATCCTACTTGCCTAGCTACTTGAACGCTTGATCTATTTCTCATTGGCAATAGTCAATTCTAATTTAATTTTCTGATCGTAAGTTCGTAGTGATGCCGCGATTTTCCCGCAACAGCCAAGACGGTGGGGACACTTAAATTTTCATACCATTAAAAAAAAATAAAAAAAGCAAGTGAGCATGAATGCATGATAACGCTACATGCAATGGTGAATTGATTAAGACACGTATAATTCTAACCCATAGCTTGGGGCGCTGAATTGGTCCTCGTTTCATACGCCTTTAAAGGGAAGAGTCTGTCTAGCTCGGACAATTAGATCACATCTAAACACAAAGTACAGCACAATACTCTCTCCTTAAAAAAGTGTGGCCATGGGCTTAAGTGGGAAGCTTTTGCAAAGCATGGTGGCTGGAGTGATAGTATTTGCAATTGCGGCAGCAGCAAGTACAGCAACTACGATGTACAATCAGAAAAAAATTATTGATTTTTTAATATATCTAATACCTAATACGTAAAATATTTAATTTACAAGGCTAAAAAATCGAGGCATCACTACAAACTCACAATCAGAAAATTAAATTAGAATTGACTATTGCCAAGTTTAAATAGATCAAGCGTTCAAGTAAATACAAAAGATATACTGTGTAAAAAAATGACAGTAAATACAAAAGTACATAATACGTACATGAAAACCTTCTATAAGATATACTGTTTTTTCTTGAACAGGACGTACAAAAAATGACAGCTCCCTTTAAATGGTTTCATTGTTTTAGATTCAATCTTATCATTCAATTCTGTTGGTCCAAAAATTACCATCACGACATTCACTCTCAAGAAGCATTCTATATATTGATGAGTACAATTTTAGCTAGAAGACTGGATAATTGCGCTCATAAAAAAAGAAAAGGACTTGTATAGTTTCATGACTAGCTAGTTCACGGCCTATTCATTAACGCTTTTCTTTAATTCTATACCTAATTGTTCCGAAAATAATTATCCATCAACGACCAGTCTCCGGCCCCCCCTAAAAAAAGAAAAAAAGAAAAGAAAAGTCAGAGTCTAATTAAAGAGAGTCCCTACTATTCAGATGGACACTATACATTTGGTTATCTAATATAAGATTTGGGCCATATGAGTGGGTGTTAAATAACTACTTATTATAAAAAAAATCAAGCTATTAGAAAAATGTAAATTTATTCAGTTAATCATTTAATTAATACTTGAACATTTATCTCTTATGTGTGAGCTCAAACTTATTTTTAATAGGTGATACCTAATACGTAAAATATTTAATTTAAATAGAAGATGAATTGACAGAGTCATGATTTCAAATTCATGATCTTTGTGAGCATTATGTCTTCAGGAAGCATTGCATGGTCAAGTTCCGAACAGGTATCCATATAACAAGTGGCACAATGGATTATATCCATTCAGATCTTTGGGTCCCTCTCAGACCATCTAAGAGTAGTGCTCAGTATTTTTGTAATTTCTATTGATGATTATTTAAGAAAAGTCTTCGAGTATTAAAGAAGAAAAGTGACGTGATGATCATTACATTCGAGCAACATATATATATAAGGTGTTATTTGAGAATAAGACTATGAAGAAAATTAAACAACTCATAAATGACTTGAAATTTTTTGGTTGTAATTAACTTATTGTAAGACATCATACAATTAGTCAAACTCCACAACAGAATGAGGTTGCTGAAAGGATGAATAGGTCTCTTTTAGAGTGCGTGTTGCATGGGTTCAAATGCCAAGTTGTCTAAGGATTAATGAAATAGCATTTCTTACAAAATAGTCATTCTTTTCTCTGGTTGTATACTATGTCATATAAATACTACCTCAAAATTGAGGAATAGTAATTCTTAAAAAAAATGAGATGAATAGAAATAGCTATTCATTGAGGAACAAAAATGGGTTTTCAAAAAAAATCATCATTTATTTTTTTGTTTAAAATGGTATTTATGAAGATAAAAAGTTTACTTAAAATAGTATTCCAATAAAGTGTTTAAAACCATGAAGTGTCATGAAAAAACTCACATTGTCAAAGAAAATGTCTTGTCAAAGAAATCGAAAAGACTCAAATGTCTTAGCAAATTGAGGATTGTGTCTTCGTCATGCTCCCAATTGCTAGGCGCTAGAGTCTAGAGTTCAATATTCTTTTGTTTGCAAGTGTAAATTTGGTTGTTCTTTTTGTAGTTCGTTTCTAGTATATTTAGGGTTTTGCTATTAGACGAATCTTTTAATCTTTTATTTTATTTTATTTTATTTTATTTTTATTGTAATGATAGGGAACCTTCACAAAGAGAGGCATTTCAAACCTACCACTGCAAAATAAACCTTGGTTCCATGTACCACACCCCCAAAAATTTTCCTACACAGATCATGGTACTTCACTGGCTATTCACTAGAAGGGTATGATCTTAAAAAACAGTTTGCACTCAGTGAGTTTTGAACCTCAAATCTCTATGGTTGCTCAAGGACTTACGAATCAATAGGCGCTATTGAGCAAACCCCTTGGGGTTAATCTTTTAAGCTCTTTGCACCTTATAGTTTACCGAAAGAGAGTAGTAGAGAGATTGGGGAAAACTTGTTTAAATTTAATTTAATATTCTATAATTTGATGGTATAATTATTTTTAAAAAGTTTTGTTTTGTTTTTGTTTTGTTTTGTTTTTTTGTTTTTTTCTTATTTGTAATGTGTTTTAAAATGTAAATTTGTGCTAAAACTTTGTACTAAGAATTCAAGACAAAGATCGTGCAATATCTAGCACCAGTTATTGATTAGTGTTAGTTTATTTTTGGCTCATTCGGTGGTATATTTGTACTCAGTTGAAAATGAAAGTAGCATGTCCGAAAGCCCAAAATACAAGTTCGAACAATATTTCTGGAGACTTCATTTTGAAGACATGTCCGGATAGCCAGAAGCCGTGTCTGAACAACAATTCCAAAGAACTCATTTTTGAAGACATGTCTGGACAGCCATAAGCAATGTCCAGACAAAAATTCCAAAGAGTTTATTTTACAAGACCTGTCTAGACACGTTGGGAACATGTCCGGACTTGAATTCCAAAGAGATCAATTTACATGGCATTTTCGGACATTGAGGGTTTACACGTACATATGTAACCCTAGCCGTGTCTGGACACGTACTTAACCCTGTCCGGACACAGCCGCTTTTATTGTTGTGCGAATTTCTATTTATATCATTTGGTATGCACATTGTAACGTAGGTATTTAGAGAGTGAATACTGTGAGCTAAGAGAGAGTGATAGAGATATCAAAGATATCAAACTGGAGTGACTTATCTCTCTTAGAATAAATGTAGGGAATCTCACCTACTATTTTATGATCAACACATGAAGCCAATCGGAGTTTCAGTGAATGAGATTAGATAGAAGAAACACCTCAGAGGTTCTGCAAGAACTACTGCGGTAGCAAACAAGTGGGTCGAGATTGTCACGTATAAAGGTTTTGTAAGTTTGACATTGTGTAAATTCTTGTTTTTCTATAGTGAAGTGATTTCTTGGGTTTGGCTGTCCCGAATAAGTTTTACATTTAAAGAGTTTTCTAAATGGTTTATTTTTCGTAACCAAATATTTATGTTCTTTATGATTCATTGCTTATGTGTATTTGGATTATTCTGTGTTAGGTCAGATCATAATCAGCATATTATTTTTGTGAAACACCTATTTTATCCTAATAGGTGTAGATTGGAGTCTATATAGTTTTTCAACTATTATCCGAATGAATTATGACTATCAAAGTGTGACCCATGCAGAGGTAAAAAAACAAAAAAGAAAACAAAGATGTACAACAAATTATTTATCCAGTCTAAGTCACAATTAATGGGATCCCTTCAATATCTTGGCTATTTCTTCCTTTGTCATGTCTCGTAGAAATAGTCTCTCGTCAGTCGTCACAGCAACATCGTTTTCTTCCGGACAAATTTGGGAACATACAACCACAACTAATTAGTGAAGCTCCTGAGTCTATTTATCCTTATCATAATTAAGGTGGAGAATGACATTCTTAATTATTATGACCCATTCTGATCATATATATATTCCTTTAATATTAATTAAATATGCAGAAAGATTGGTTTCTGTTTAATACATTGTTATATACTATTAATATTTAATACTAAATAGCATTTAAATGAAATAAGATTTCAATGGTATCCTAATATCAATATTAATATGTCAAATTGATATAAACGCGCGCAAGTATCTTATGTCAAGTAAACAAAAGATTAACTCAAGATTAATATATCAAATTGACTATATGAAAGTACATGCATTATGTTAAGTAAACATAATACATGAAAACCTTGAAGAAGATATACAGTTTTTCTTGAACAGTACAATAAATGATTTCATTGTTCTAGATTCAATCTAATCATTCTGTTGGAATAATTAGCATCACGAGTGGTCGCCAAACATTCACTCTCAAGGAGCATTCTATCGAGTATAATGAAAACCTTCAAGAAGAAATACAGTTTTTCTTGAACAGTACAATAAATGACAGTCCCTAGCTTTTAAATGATTTCATTGTTCTAGATTCAATCTAATCATTCTGTTGGTCCAATAATTAGCATCTGTCGCCAAACATTCACTCTCAAGGAGCATTCTATCGAGTATAATGACTTTAGAAGACTTTATAATTGCGCTCAAAAAAAAAAAAAAAAAAAGAGGACTTGATATAATATCTTGACTAGTTGATCAGCCTATTCTTTAATGCTCTTCTTTAATTCTTTACCTAGTTGTTCTGAAAATCATTATCCATCCACGACTGAGTCTCGCCCAAGAAAAGAAAATGAAAAAAGAAAAAAAAAAAAAAAAAAATAGAAAGACCGAGTCTCATTAAAGAGATACTTTGCCTTCTATAAAGAGGAGGTCATTCGAGCACAAAGAAATTAAGACTAAATTATACAAAAGAAAAAGGTAAGCCATGGCTTTGCATGCAATGCTTTTGCCACAAAAATTGGTACTTGGTGCCTTCATTTTAGCAGCAATAGCAGCATCTCAACCTGATTCGAGCTGCAACGACACATGTGGAAATGTTAGTGTTCCATACCCATTTGGAACAAGAGAGGGATGTTACCTTGATCCCTCTTTTCTCATCACATGTGACGACTCGTCCGGGACTCCACAACCATTTCTGGGCGAAAGAAATATACCTGTCCTCAACATATCATTATTGGATGGTGAACTGCGAGTCTCAAACTTGGTAGCCTATGATTGCTACAACGAGTCCGGGTTCCCTGTCTACTATTCTTATACCCAGTTCAGATTCTCAGAGTTTCCCATCTCATATAGGAGGAACAAGTTCACTGTCGTCGGTTGCGACACTTACGCGTATATTAAAGGTTCAGGGTTACACAACTACTCGATTGGACTTGATGCATACTGTGACCACATTGACAGCGTGGTTGACGGGTCTTGCTCCGGCGTTGCCTGTGCCCAGACTTCTATCCCAAAAGGAATATCGAGTTTGAATATTACTGTTTATAGCTACGAGAACCACTCCGCAGTACGCAGCTTCAATCCATGTGGTTTCGCTTTTGTAGTGGAGGCAGAAGCATACGACTTTTCCTCCTCAGATCTTCAACAATTGGCGAACACAAAGTCCCTAGTGCTTGATTGGAGAGAGTCCTTGCCCATAGTGCTTGATTGGACGGTCGGAAATGAGACATGCGAAGATGCTCAGAAAAGTACGACAAGCTATGCATGTAAGGCGGAGTATAGTTATTGTTACGACTCCACCAAAGGCTTCACCAACGGTCCTGCGTATCGTTGCAATTGCTCCACTGGCTTTCAGGGGAACCCATACCTTCCTGGTGGTTGCACAGGTAATTAATTAAATACCTTTCTTTTGGTAAGTCTTTTGTTTTTTTTTTCCCCTCAATTTAGTCTGTTGAGATTGTAATATTTAAAGTGCTACATATCTCAAGTTGATTTTCAAATGATGTATCACTATTTTATAATATTTATTATTTGCACATGTCTTTTACAATTTACTTGGCGTTGGTAAATTTGCAAAGGATTGAATCGCTACCTTGTGACGGCCTGCATTACTGTTTTTCAGATATTGATGAGTGCAAGAATCCAGAGAGCTGCGATAATAAGACTCAAATATGCAACAACTTTCTTGGGGGTTTCAATTGTTCTTGTCGCAAGGGGTACGAAGAAGATGAAAGCGGAAAAAGTTGCCGTGCAAAAGTGAACCAATCTAGGGTTATCATTATTGCTTTGGGTAAGTACTAATTAAGACTTTCATTATTTATTTATTTATTTTGTGTTTGCTTGATAATTTATTCAAGTACGTACTACACCACGTATATGGGATTGTTATTAGTTTTGTCACTTTGTTGAATTTCATATAAACTTAGATAGCCTCATCAAGAGGGGGAGAGTTTTGAGGTTCACCTTTACCGAACCGATAGATTTCATGCCCTAAACTATTCGGGATAGGTAGGCAGTAGGCTTAAGATCAACGTACAGGCTAACGAATTCGAGCAGCCTAATAGCATCTTCCTCCATACTTGTTGGCGTGGCTTGCATGGTTCAAAATTGTTGACTTTAAGACAGATGTATATGTGGTAGATGTAGATCGAGGTCGAATCCATCGGCACAAATAAATATCAAAACCGACAAAGCTGTGAACTAAAACAGACGTCAGCATTAATGATGATTCAAATGAAGTTCAATGTGATGTATATCTGGAAATTTAATGCTAGGGTTGAGTTCTTAAAATATAAAAATTTAAAATTTAAAATTTAAAATAAATATTGATTTAACTTGATATTGGAGTAAAGTGTTTAGTTCAAATTTTGTCTTTATTATTTATCTTATATTTTAATTAAATAATTACATGTTAAGTTTTACTTATTAAATAAGTGTTTGAACTTATAAGTTAGGGCACCTGATTTTTTCTAGGTCATTTGAACTAGAGAGCATCAAGTTAAGTGAGGAGGGTTTGAAAAAAAAGTGTTAAAATATTAATTAAATAATTAAATATATTATTCACTGTTAACCTAAGCTTTTTGAAAAAAGTTGTGAATTTTTTTAACAAAAAAAAAAAAAAAAAATGTCATGATCGAGTTTAAATTTCATCTCCGTTATTTAAGCCTTATTTATTAAAAGAGAATCTGACGCACACATAAAAAGCGATCATAATTTTTCTCAAAATTATATTTTTTTTTGGAAGAGAATAAGCTGTAAGTTAAACATGAGATGAGAGTTAATACAAAACAAAGAAATAACTTTAAATTACTTTTAGCTGATCTTAGTAGGTGTCTTTGGCTCCTGATCGATTCTTTTTTTTTTTTTTTCCTCTTGTTTATATTCAACTTATCAATAACAAAATGATGATCTCCAAAATAATCCATCGATTCTTTTGCCCTTCAAAATTTTCTAGAACACTTTTGGCAATCGTCAGTTTTATTTAATAAAGGCTTTTCCTTCTCTGATGCGGGAAGAAATGAAGAACAATAAAAGAAAAGATCGAAAGAAAGCCAACACTTGTACTTAAGAGTACTCACAGCAATTTCTCATTGACCTCGGAGCTCAAGTAGCCCGGATCGACTCCAGAGACTTCAGGTCCCGGTCCGAATACTTGGCCTCTAAGCCTATGTCTCTTCAGCTAAACGACGTTGTGGACTCACCCAATTAAGCACAAAGAAACGAGGACGCCGAAGGCGAACCAAGCATATCTCGGGTCGGAGTTTTTGATCGCTATAAAGACCAAGAAGGCGGCTCCGAAGAGCTTCGAAACCAAACGGCCCAGCCGCCGACGAACAATGCTCCGGCACCAAACGACTCCGAACAGCTCCGGCACAAAGAAGGCAGCGAGAACCAAAGGAGAAGGGGAATTTTCTTGAACGAACTAGAAGAAGAACGTGAGAGGAGAGAGAACGTGGTTTTTATGATTTAATAAAGCATGGAGCAGCTCCAGTGCTAGATATTTACTAGATATATGCTTCTGTGGCTTCACTAGATATTCTCTTAAACAAATTTAAATTGAGTCATTTTCATCGAATATATACATGTGACATATAAATCATTTTCATAGAATACATGTGACATATTTCATTTCCACCGATCTAAATGCATGTTTGAACATATGTAGGTGTCAGCATAGGCCTCTTAGCACTGGTTGTGGGAGGTTCTTTGATATCTTGGGTACTTAAAAGAAGAAGGCTTCTCAAGCTCAAAGAAAGATTCTTCAAACAAAATGGTGGATTAATGTTACAACAGAAACTCTTGAGTCATAGAGGGTCAGTCGAGACAGATAAAATCTTTAGTTCAAAAGAGCTTGAAAATGCCACTAACAACTACGACAAGAGTAGAGTTCTTGGTCAGGGAGGCTATGGAACTGTTTACAAAGGAGTGTTGCCAGATAACAAAGTAGTTGCCATTAAGAAGTCCAAAATCAGTGATCAGAGACAAATTGAACAATTCATAAACGAGGTGGTTGTGCTTACCCAAATTAACCATAGGAATGTGGTTAAGCTATTAGGTTGTTGCTTAGAAACAGAAGTGCCCTTACTAGTTTATGAATTCATCACAAACGGGACTCTTTCTGACCACATTCATAATAAAAGCCTATCATCGTCACTTTCATGGGAAAAGCGTTTGAAGATAGCAGCTGAAACTGCAGGAGCACTTGCATACTTACACTTTTCAGCTTCTATGGCAATTATACATAGGGATGTGAAAACTACAAACATATTGTTAGACGATAACTACATGGCAAAAGTGTCTGATTTTGGAGCTTCAAAGCTGATACCTCTTGATCAAACACAGTTAACCACTTTGGTGCAAGGAACTTTCGGGTACTTAGATCCCGAATATTTATATACTAACCAACTAACAGAAAAAAGTGATGTTTATAGCTTTGGCGTTGTTTTGGCAGAGCTATTAACGGGAAATGAGGCACTCTCTTTCAATAGGCCCGAAAGTGATCGAAATCTGGCAATATACTTTGTTTCCGCAATAAAAGAGGATCGCCTGCTTGAAATTCTTGAGGATCACATTGTGAATGAAGGTAATATTGAAGAACTAAAGGAAATTGCTAATCTTGCAAAAAGATGCTTAAGGATACGAGGGGAAGATAGGCCTTCAATGAAGGAAGTGGCGATGGAGTTGGAGGGATTAACTGTTATGGGGAAGCATTCATGGGGAAAGGCCGATATCTACACGGAAGAGACTGAGTACTTGCTCGATGTCCCTGCACACTCTTTCAACATTGATGTTGGCACTTCGACTACTAGGTACGATAGCATGCCAAACCAGCTACTAGAACCACTAGATGATGGTAGATAATTTATTAGTGCATGGTGATGCAGACGACAAGTTATTGGGTCTTATAATTTTATTTAGGTTTTATTAGTTGCAATTTATGTTTATTTTAATTTTCAAGAGTCAAAGTATTTTGTAATTCAATAAATGGGTGTTTTCCTATATTATTTTTGGTAATTCAATAAATGAAAACAAATTACGTTGCACTAGAGCGTTGCCTTAGGGTTTAATTGTGAGTTTATTTAAGCATGCTTTGTACTCCAATGGAGAAAAACTTTGATGGAATAAAATTATGAAAAAGGGATTTTCTCTTCTATCTCTTTATCTCCCCAGTTTCTTCTGTTTTCTCTCTTTTTCCCGTCTTCTCTCTTTCTATCTTCTTTATTAATTTTCTACTCTTTTTGCCCTAATTTCACATTGTATTGTCGTGATCAATGTTTATCCCGCGTCACAAGGTTATAAATATGCCTGCATCATATGATGAAATCAATTATATATTGATATATCTCTTGTTTAGCTATATATAGGTAGTGAGACCAAGTGATGAAAGAGATGTGCAATTGTTTTTTAAACTAGAAAGTTATATATGTAGCACAGTAACAGGCAGGTCGAACCAGAAACAATTTATGGGAAAAGGAACATGCATCGCTGCTATAGATATAGTAATTAATATCATCTAGTACTTATGCTACTTTCTGAGATTGAGTTTGAATTTAATCATCTGACTTTAAAATTCTTTGGAAGCTGCAACAGTAAAATTATCAACTTCTAATTGAAAACATAAAAAGGTATAATAAAATATTTCATTCTCCCTCAAATGGAGCTATAATTAATGCAAAGACCCCAAATTCGAAAGAAGCATGATTGAATAATCCCTGTTACTGTTCAATAAATGATATGATATTGTCTTTGTCACTAAAAATTATGTCTTGATTTAGAAGCAAGCATATACCTCCATGTTCCTTAATTATTGCATTATTTGCTATAATTCCCAGTTGCAGAATGAATATATATAGACATGCCCGGCCCTCGATCTATTATCATCAGCTTGTAACTACACAATATTAGCACATAGAATAGAAGAAACCAAACTCCACAATGCACCCAAATATCTCCAACTCGTGGAGGTCCTAATTATGTTTTAATTTCAAGAATTTGTGCACAAGTCTGATGTTATCTACCAGAAATTGAGGCCAGCCCATGCTCAAATTATTAATTGTATTATGCGTCAAATCTAAATAAAATGATTATCACCATGATAATTAATTTGCGTTTTTTTTTTTCGTCTTATATCTGCATGCAAAAAAAAAAATTAAAAATTAAAAATAAAACCTCATATATATTTTTAAAAAAAATCATAATTATTTTTAAAGTAAAAAGGACAAACCATTTTCAATTGAGATTTTGGTGAGATCTGGTCCCAAAAAAGTTTTGCTCAATCTCTATGTTGCTCTTTTTTGGCAATTCTTAAGGTACAAAGAGCTTGAAAGATTCATCTTATGACAAAACATAAACACGAGAAGATTGAACTATAGCACCTAGCAATTGGAAGTTGGACGAAAAACACAATCCTCTATTTGTCAAGAGGTTTGAGCCTTTTCATTTTCTTTGGTAAGATATTTTCTTAGCCGAAAATAAAAGATTACGTAACCTAATATTCCTGTATTCTTAAATATTATTAAAGAAATTAACTTTGATAAAAAAAAATATTCTTCATAAATACTTAGCCAAAAATAAATATACTCAACGCATGTTTCACTTAAAAGGCTTAAACGTGACTAATTGCAAGTTCAAAATGGACAATTGTCACAAATTTAGCCAATTCTCTCGAAGGATTATAGCTCCAGAACTCTAATATATATCAAGCTTCCAACAGTTGATCTAATTCTAAATAAAATAAAATAAAATATTTTACCCCTTGTCTTTATTTGTTCTAACAGTTGTTCAATGGTTATCTGCCCTAGCTACTGCTATTGCTTATATAGATTGTAGACTTTAGCGCGGACCCTAATCAACCAAAATATATTATATTACGAAGCAGCAACGTGAACCAATTGGTTTTCTAAAAGCGATAGAGAAAATTCACTTTCCTTTATGTGGTGGTAATTCACGTGGTGTACAGTTTATCTCCCCCAAATCTTTAATCTACGGGGTTGACGTTGACTAATCTATGTCTTTGTGTTAGGTCTTTGTCATCACATGTAGCGTGGTAGTAGCCAGTAGAGTCGTCTGCGGCCCATCCACCAATCAGGAATTCGGTTCACTAATCCATGGTAATCATCGTGTCATGTGGATGATTAATCCAAGGTCATGACAACAACAAGAGACTTCCGCCATCTATTCCCATCGGGAAGTTTACAAAATACCAACTCAATTAAGATCACCCAACCAATAACCTTATAATTACAGTCAACCCAATTTTAATATTAAATGTGCCAACATGTCCGGATTTGTAAGGTAAATATAAAGCTTTGTAATTGTTGGGGTCTGACTTGGATGTATTGCATTGAGCTTTATTTCTCTTCGTATATGGGGAAATTTTGATTGTTGGGATGACCCAGAGCCAACAGACCCATGTTGGCTCTGTATATATGTTTTGTGTTCTATATAGTGCTTTGCTAAAAGTGTGGTTGTAATTAATTGTTGTTTGGTTCAATGAAAATTTTTATTTATCCAAACAAAAAATGTGCCACCATGAATCTTAGATCGAGCAAACTCTCTCGCTTGAACGGCCTTCAAGCGAAGGTGAATCGAACTTGGGTACTTAAAAAACAAAAAAAAACAAAAAAAAAAACATTCGTACTTTTCTCTTTATTTCTTCTTGCAACAGTTTGTTCAATGACTATCGCCTGCTGCTACTGCTTAAAGGAGATTTTAGACTTTAGCACGAACCCTAATCAACCTAAATATATTTTATTATGGAGCAGCTAATTAAGTCAACCAATTCACATAATAAACCTTTAAAATTAAAAGCATGCCCGCTTTAATTAAAAACTTGCATGCCAGATGGCTCCTTCCTTATAATGTCGTGGTAGTTCACAATGACATGGCCCATGGGTGTAAACAGTTGTTGAGACATTTGGGTCTCCAAAATCTATCCTATAACATACGTGGTTGACTAACTAATCAGGCCTTTGTCATCACGTGTATATATACCTTTCCCCGTTTCCATGTTTGAATAGAAAAAAAAAAAAACAATATTGTTGCTTTATTTGACCCTTTTTTTTTTTTTTTTTTTTTTTTGGGCTCTTGCGTTAATATGCTCTGGGTCAAGCCCGAAACCACCTTTCCGTCAAATTAATAACGAGTAACAGGGGATGACCAAACCCATTGTTCTAGAAAGAGAGGCTTTGCTTTTTCTTTAAAATTTATTCTCTCCCTCCAAATAGCACAAAAAAGAAGAAGAAATCATTGAGGATGAAAGAACGGTATTAAAAGAGGGTGAACACGCATGCTATTAAAAAAATATGGACCAGATACATAGCACTTTAAAAGTACTGAAACTTAATTTAATACCAAATTTGTAAGAATTTCATGAATTTTCTGTCTATTTCTTTACTATTTCACATGTACAGCCATACACAGGTGCTTGCCAGTTGCCATATATAAAGAGGGGGTGATTCAACGTTGTCGGCTGCACAAAGAAAGACCGAGTTTAACAAAAGAAAAGAGACACAGAAAAGGCAAGCCATGGCTTTCCGTGGAATGCTTTTGCACCAAAAATTGCTACTTAGTGCCTTCATTTTAGCAGCAACAGCAACAGCTCAGCCCGATTCGAGCTGCAACAAGACATGTGGAAATCTTAGCATTCCATACCCATTTGGAACAACCGATGGCTGTTACCTTGATTCATCTTTTCTCATCACTTGTAACTACACGTCCGGCGCAGGCACTCCAACACCATTTCTGCGCAAAGGTAATATACGTGTCCTCAACATATCACAGGATGGTGAACTGCGAGTCTTATCCTTGGTAGCCCGTGACTGCTACAACGAGTCGGGGCTTCGTGTCAACCGCACAAATTCCCAGTTCACATTGTCGAAGTTTCCCGTCTCATATACGAGGAACAAGTTCACTGCCGTCGGTTGCGACACTTACGCGTATATTTCGGGGGAAGTTGATGAAGGTAATTCAGAAGTAAAGAACTACACGACTGGATGTTTATCACTCTGTGACAAAATTGACAGCGTGGATAACGGGTCTTGCTCTGGCATTGGCTGTTGCCAGACTTCTATCCCAGAAGGGTTAAGAGATTTGACTGCTACAGTTCGGAGCTTCAACAACCACTCCGTAGTACTCGGGTTCAATCCTTGTGGTTTCGGTTTTGTGGTGGAAGAAAAAGCCTACAATTTTTCTCCCTTAGATCTTAAAAGTTTACAGGATAGAGTGACCGTTCCCGTGGTGCTTGATTGGGCAGTAGTAAATGACACATGCCCGGATGCTCAAAAGAATTTGACGAGCTATGCATGTAAGGCTGCACATAGTGAATGTTACAATTCCACCAACGGTCCAGGGTATCGTTGCAATTGCTCCGGTGGCTTTCTGGGGAACCCATACCTCCCCCATGGTTGCTTAGGTAATTAAATACCTTTCGTTTCGCAAGCTTTTTTTATTTTTATTTTCCCTAGATTTTGGCTGAGTTTACTCTGTTGGGATTGTAATATTTACACGTACATGTTTATTACACATTTGTTGTCGTTGGTAAATGAGCATAAAGGTTGTATCGTTACCTATGTTTCAGATATTGATGAGTGCAGCAACAATCTAGACAACTGCGATAAAGAGACTCAAATATGCAACAACTTTCCTGGGGGTTTCGATTGTTCTTGTCGTGAGGGGTACGAAGGCGATGGAAGCGGAACAAGTTGCCGTGCTAAAGTCAACCAATCTAAGGTTATTAGTACTGCTTTGGGTAAGTACTTGACACTTACATTATTTATTGATTTCTTTTTGTTTTTACTTGGTAATTTATTCAATTATTACTAGCTCCATCAAGTATTGAAAGCCTTGTTATTAGGTTGTTTAAATTTCATACAAATTTGGACAATTTAAAAATAAAAAATTACGGAATCCACTTATCTCAACTAGCAGATAGCTAGGTTTTACATTTTACACTACTACTCAAAACAGGGTAAACTTGACATTCGCTCCCCTCCCCCTCTCTCTTAAGATGCACAAAATTTCAAACAGTCTAATAAGACCAAGTCTTCGTCCGTACTGTTGGCGTGGAAGTATGGTTTGGTTCAAAGTCGTTGACTTTAAGACCAATCATGCAGGATATTTTGCTAGATCATAGATGTATATATATCTTGTATATGTCATGGGGATGCACTCGATCTACCGTAGGCTCGTCCTCTGGCCCTTGATGTAAATGTGGAATATTCCATCTGGACGGCGATATATCAAACCCGACCATGCCTCACTAGATAAGGCTGGTGGTCGTTCGGCAAAGTTTCTTTCTCTTGGATTTTTTTTTCTGGCTCTTAAGAGACCATGAAAGAGTGATCTTAGTATCTTTCGCTCCTTTCTCTCTTTTTTTTTTTTTTCCCAAATATTTATATTCAACTGATGATTAAGTTATCAACAACAAAATGATAATCTCCAAAAATAATCCACCCACTCTTTTTCCCTTCTCAATTTTCTAGAACACTTTTGGCCTTTGGCAATTTTATTTAATAAAGGCTTCCTTCACTCATTCAGAGAAAAAAGAAGAAGAAAAAAATAAAAGAGAGACTACGTACCCTTCTAACTTAGAAAGCAAAAATTATAATAACCGTCCGTAACAATCTAGCCTTTATTTTTATTTTTTATTTTTAAGAAAGAGCTTAAAATCAAAATTCTTGGCTTAGGCAATGTGGAGTCTAGTTTTGTATCCGACCCGATTCAATATTAGAAGACCTACAGTTTAAATTGGATTTTTTTTTAGGCTTCGTCCATAGAGTAGAGGCTTGAGTGTATCAGCCCAAGCCGGAGCGCTCATGGCCGGATAAGCCTCGCAGTCATGGTGCTTTGACCCAGTTGGGGGTCTAATTTCAAGGTTTTTTTTTTTAGTAGGGTTGTGTCCGAGTTTATATATCCTTGGATATTCACACCTCCTATTTTTCTCGAAAATAGTAAAATCTTGTTAAAATTCTGTGGACATAGCCATTAATGATGAATCATATAAATATCTGTGTTTTGTGATATTATTTTTTTTAGTGTTATTAATTTTTTGCATTTCACCAATTCTAGAAAATATGATTAATTTCCTAACATTCTAAACTAACAAAGAAACGTTAAGGTTTTAAGAAAGAAAAGACGACACCTCAAAACTTGGTTCACCACATCTACTTTTATAGACTTCTATTTTATAAATTACGTATGTTTTACTTTGATATATAAATTGGACAAGAACAACATAGTTTGCCATGCATGGTAAGTGTCATGTATGCTATATGCAGCATCACTAGCTACGTTGTAAAACAAATGTCGCCTATATATTTTGTTTCCATTAATCAAAATGCATGCATGTTTGATTCTTTGGACATGCGCAGGTATCAGCATAGGCCTCTTATCACTGGTCGTAGGAGGTTTTTGGATATCTTGGGCACTGAAAAGAAGAAAGCTTCTTAAGCTCAAAGAGAAATTCTTCAAGCAAAATGGTGGATTAATGTTACAACAACAACTCTTAAGTCACAGAGGGTCTGTGGAGACAGATAAAATCTTTAGAGCAGAAGAGCTTGAAAAGGCCACCAACAACTACGACAAGAGTAGAATCCTTGGCCAGGGAGGCTATGGAACTGTTTACAAAGGAGTGTTGCCGGATAACAAAGTGGTTGCCATTAAAAAGTCTAAAATCAGTGATCAGAGTCAGATTGAGCAATTCATAAATGAGGTGATTGTGCTTACCCAAATTAATCATAGGAATGTGGTTAAGTTATTAGGTTGTTGTTTAGAAACAGAAGTGCCCTTACTAGTTTATGAATTCATTACAAACGGGACTCTTTCTAACCACATTCATAATAAAAGCCTATCATCCTCTCTCTCATGGGAAAAGCGTCTGAAGATAGCGGCAGAAACTGCTGGAGCACTTGCATACTTGCACTCTTCGGCTTCTATGCCAATTATACATAGAGACGTGAAAACTACAAATATACTTTTAGATGATAACTACATGGCAAAAGTGTCTGATTTTGAAGCCTCAAGGTTGGTACCTCTTGATCAAACACAGTTAACTACTTTGGTGCAAGGAACTTTTGGATACTTGGATCCCGAATGCTTCCATACTAGCCAACTAACAGAAAAAAGTGATGTCTATAGCTTTGGTGTTGTTGTGGCAGAGCAATTAACGGGAAAGGAGGCACTATCTTTCAATAGGCCCGAAAGTGATAGAAATCTAGCAATGTACTTTGTTTCTGCAATAAAAGAGGATCGCCTGCTTCAAATTCTTGAGGATCACATTGTGAATGAGAGTAGTATTGAAGAGCTAAAGGAAGTTGCTAGTCTTGCAAAAAGGTGCTTAAGGGTAAGAGAGGAAGATAGACCTTCTATGAAGGAAGTGGCAATGGAGTTGGAGGGATTGACAATTATGGGGAAGCATCCATGGGGAAAGGCTCATCTCTATACAGAAGAGACTGAATACTTGCTCAATACCCCTACACACTCTTTCAACATTGATGTTGGCGCTAGTTGTTCTACTACTGATTACGATAGCATGAGGAACAATGTACTAAAACCAGTACTAGATGATCATGGCAGATAATTTATAAGTCTATGGTGATGCATAATGGCAAGAGTAAATTATGTTATGTAATTTATTTAGGATTTATTAGTTTTAATTCAATAAATGGGCGGTGCCCAAGGCTATTTTAGGTAATTTAATAATGGTGTTATCCTATTATCTATGTTAGGTAAGTCAATAATGCGGCCGGCATTGCCCTTGCATGAGTTTAGTCAAGAGTCTATTTTTTTAAGCATGCTTTGTACTCTAATGTGATTGTACGTCTGTTTCATTTTCTTTCTCTTCTCCCCTCTTCTCTCTCTTTCTTTCCCGTCTTTTCTCTTTTTAGCTTCCTCTTTTAAGTTTTTTTCTCCTCTTTTTGTGCTAATTTCACTGTGTATTGTCGTGATCAGTATTTGTCCAACATCACATGGTTATATATGTATCTGCATCTGTGGATGAAATCACTTATTGATATATCTCTTGTTTAGCTATAGGCAGTTAGACTAGATGACGAAAGGGAGGTGGAATTGAACTTCTGTATGCCTAATATTATTATTTTTTAGTTTCTCGCGTTTATGGTTTTTCCATAAGATGAATCTTTTAAGCTCTTTGCACCTTAAGAATTGCCAAAAAAGAGCAGCAGACAGATTGAGTAAAACTTCTTTGGGACCAAGTCTCAATTCAAAATGGTCTATCTTTTTCTTTAAAAAAAAATTATGAGCTTTTTTTTTTTTTTTTTAATTACATGATTTTATTTTATTTTTTTTTAAAAAAAAATAGTTTTTTTGTAGGCAAATGTGAGATAAAGAAAAAAGAGTCCAAATCAACTCATAGAGGTAGAAATAGGTTTTCCTTCGTTTAAATCTAATTTTATTTTTTATAATTAGATAGTTAATTATTTTTAGAAAAACTTTGTTTTTTTTTCTTAATTGTGAAATTTTTTTTTTTTTTTTAACTTCATAAAACATGGTTTCTAATAAATTAAACTACCTTAAATGATGATGTGGTTTACTAGTATAAATAATTTTTGAAATGTACAGTTTGTTACTGTTCAAACGATTATAAATCATTTTTGAAAAATTTGGTGCTCAAAATTGACTCTTATAACAACCACACACATCCAAAAACTTCAAAAAATTTCTCTCTCACCCACCGACACACTCAAAAATTAATTTTTTTAAAAAAATAAAAAATGGAGACAGCCACCCCTGGGGAGGGGGTGGCCACGCATCACCCCCATTATTTGTAGTGCAAAGCAATATATCATAATAGCATTAAGAAAAATGTTAAGCTTGCAAACAAATTTTATAAAAAAATATTTACAACATGATGTGGCATATAATATGATTAGATTTTTGAAAAGTTGAATTTATCTCATTTCTAATCATGATGTTGTGCCATATTATGATGTAAAAAAATTGTTTGTAAACCTAACATTCATCTATTATTAATATTTACTCTTATGTGCAACCCTACACGAATATTATAAGTTTGCAACGATACTAAAGAAACTATATCAAATGGAAAACGAGAGCGCGAGTCATCTTTCAAAACTTCGTTACCCGAGCACCTCGTCACTTCGCACGTTGAACACTTCTCTCAAGCCAGTGTTGACTTCGATAAGAATTTTTTTTTTTTTTTTTAATCGCATTTTGATTAATTTCTCACTTATATTTGATCGCTTGAATTTATTAAGGCACACGACAAGGAGACAAAGCATGCAACACAAGGAGACAAAATAACGGCTATGAACAGTGTAATAATGGCTAGTAACAGTGTCACACCTCATGTATAAATAAACCATCATTTATATTGAGATGGAATCAAGGGAAAATTGTAATCTCTAATATTACACTGTGTTCTTCCTCTCTCCCTCTCCTTACCTTCTTCAATATTTTCAATATTCTACAAACTTCCATAGAATTCCCTAAATGTGACTTATTTAATGATGTGGTGCCGACATAATTTTAATACTCAAACATCTAGCCGTGATAATACCCACAAAAATGGATCCCCATCTAGTAACTCTTTGTTTTTTGTTTTGTTTTATTATTATTATTATTATTGTCTGTGCAATGCGTCCAAGTAATTTTTACTGTAAATAAATGCTTTCATCTTGACATGAACAAGAATTATGGACCCATAAATCCAACAAATGAGCCGATTTGGCAACCTATTCCTTAAAAAAAAAAAAAAAATCAAATCAAATTTCTTTCTTCACCATATTAAACAATTTTTTCATTTTTTTCTTATAAAAAATTCAAGATTTCTTTTTCATTTATATTACATCAATTAATTTTAATTTTAATTTTTTTTATTTTAAAAAGTCAAATTTCTTCTTTTTTCATTAATTATCCAACAACCTCGAGATGCAAGAATTTTCGCCCATGGACCGACACGTGGCTCAAGCCTAATTTCTCCTTAGCATTGGTCATTCAACTAACTGGTCAATTTTTTTTGTCCGACAACGGCGGCTTTCGCGCGCTATTTAACTGTCCATGATATTACGCTTGTTGCTTTTTTTGTCTTTCTTTTATTGTAAATCAACATTTAAGAGAAGAAAATGCTGTATTTTCCTGTTATTCTTCTCATGTCCTCTTGATCTACTACAAAAATTATTTTATAAAAAATAAAAAAGAAACTTTGCAAGAGCTAAAAGCCACGAGCATTGGGATTCGTTCCTTGCATTTGACTAGCCACGTGTGATGATGAAGAGTCGGCCATTAATACAGAGATGTTTCCAAATATGTATAGATTAAAGCCACGCTCTCCCCAAACATAGCTCTTGATATCGAAGGTTCATTATGGGAGAGGAGCCACAACGGGAACGTAGCTTGTCTAGGGGATTTGACACATGTAACTTCGAAGTTTCAGAGCTGATATTTACGAGCCACTAAATTGCTTTGCTGATACCGATGCAGGCCTTGGTTGCGGGCCTTTGGGCCTTTGGGGGCATTTGAAGCTAGTACCAGAGATCTATGTTCGCTTGGAGGTGGCTAGGTTCGGCGGTTGCTCTGCCGAAGCTGAACCCTGATCCAACACCATTTAAACAAGAAATCAGAAGAGTAAATGGTTACCACAAAAATAATTAATTGAGACTGAATCTTTAGGTTAATTTAATGCTTTTGAAGGGGAGAATCTTTTGCCATTAAGGATGGTCAATGGAATTGGAGGCCTGCTCGATCCGATTAGCTTGTTGATATTCAAAGTAAATTGAGTCTGGTTTCTTTCGATAAGAAAGACACTCCAAAATGGAAAATTTCAAAATCTTGTTAAGTTTTCTTGTTCAGATACTTGAAATGACAGTCAGGTAAAAACAGAACATTGTGGAGTGGTGGTCTTTGGTTTGGTTTCCTTTTTCCATTCTTAAGCAGGCTTTTGTCTACTGGAAGGAAGGTCTTAATCTATGGATTTCAAGGTGATGTGAAGTGTGTTTTCTGTGTGGTATTAGTAGCAGAGTGTGTAAACTTGTTATGGAGCTGTGTAAACTAGTTTCTGTGGGGGCAAAATGATGAAGGCTTATCTTTGTTGGATGGTTCTCTGTTCTACAGCTTTTCATATTTGGAGAAATAGAAATGCTTTGCCGACATGGAAATCATACATGGACAGAGGAGCAGCTTATAAAACAGATCAAATGGAAAGTCAATATTTGGTTTATTACTAAATGTAAATCCAAGAAGACCAAAGGAAATGTTGTTCTATGTAGTGCTTGGGGTATAGATATATAGAATTATGGTATGAATTCTTTCTGCAGAGGCTTTTTTTTTTTTTTTTTCTGATTTGCATACTGTGATATTGTTTATGTTGGTATATAAGGTTGGGTTTTTACAGGGATTATAATAACTTTAGTTTTGCTAAAGCTTTTCTTTGTATAGTGTTTCATTGTTATATATATAAAACTTCAGGTTTAGACTTTTGGATTTAAGTTATATCCTTCCTAACATAGTCTATTAATGTCTCACTTGAAAACTTTTATATATTTATATCCCCAACAAAAACCCAATAGGTGTCCTGATTATTGACAAAGAACTTATTTTGTTTTACTATGTTTGTTGGTGTAGATCTATTTGTTAATAATTTCATGGAAAAGTTTGAGAGAGAGAGAGAGAGAGAGAGTTTGATCAATCAAAAGGCAAGGCCCAATTGATCAAAAGGATGAGATGTTGCTTAGTACTAATTCTCGAAAGTTTCAATCACTAGTTTGATCATTCGAAATTATGACATCTATTTAGTACAGATTCCCAAGAGCTTCGATCATCGTTAGTTCTATCGAGAATGTGATTTTTTTTTTATCGACTGAAATTGAATGTTTGATCAATCAAACTTGCGATAAGGGAGCCACTTATTATATAACTGTCATACAACTTGATGATGTAACAGTGAAAATCAGTTATTGGATAAGTACTTGTAAAAACAAAAGATATACTTATTTTTATTGTCAAGTCATCTCAATTGTATGATAATGTATATCAATCTATTAAATAATATTATTATTTTCAAAAATCAACAGCTAACAGACTGGTTTACCAACGCACTTGATCAATCACAAATTGATTATCTTTTTCGCAAGTCGGGTGTTATGAATACAACGCGATGACACAATTAAGGAAAACAAACAAATCCTCTTCTTCAAACATGGAAAGCAATTGTCCTCCATCAAATAGGGATGTCAAAAATTACCGGGAAATCGGAACTGGAACCGGGAAACCAGGAAACTGGAAACCGGGGTCCCGGTTCTGGTTCCAGTTTGAAAAATCCAAAAACCAGGTACCCCAGTTCTAGTACCTGGTTTTTACCAGGAATACCGAAACCGGGTTTTTATTTTATTTAATAATATTTATATATTAATATATATATTATATATATTAATATTTTTACCACTTAGGTTTAGGTTTAGGGTATTTTAAAAAAATTAAATTTTTTTTTCTAAGGCCCAAATATGCAAAAACATTGATTTTTTTTTTTTGGATTTTTGGACTTTTTTAGGTTTATTTTTTAATTATTTGGAACAATCACAACAAAGCCCCTTTAATTTAGACAAAGAAACTAATAATTTTTTAAAAAATGGGCCAACTTATGAAAAAAAAAAAAGGCTTATTTTAGGCCCAATACCTAAAATAAGCCCAAAAACCAATTTTTAAAAAAAACTGGTTACTGGACCGGGTAAAACCGGAACTGGCCGATAACCAAAACCCCAGTTAACCGGGTCCCCGGTTCCGGTTCCGGTTTCTCAAAACCGAGAACCGGGGTACTCCAGTTCCGGTTCCCGATTTTGGCCAAAAACCGAAAAACCGGATCGGATTGACATCCCCACCACCAAACATGCACAACAAATCTCCTTCAATGGTCATCTCCAATGAATCCTTAAATTCTACTTACAGAAGAAAACAAATTAATATTAATATTGTAATCCCTACCTGGCCCCTTGTGATTGTTTTGTAATTCTTTGTCTATATAAACCATTGCATCTAATCAAACAGAGCATGAATATAAATTATTACCCCTGTTTTTAATTTTTTTTGTTGATGCAATTTTTGGTCCACATTACTGTTTGCCAGCAATAATTCTTCATGGTCGGGTTGTGAGTGAAACTCATGTATACCTATGGTGTCCCTGAAAAATAAAACTACGGTCAGGGGTCTCCAGTTGGGGAGCCGAAGACCCTCCGACGCTCAAGTCAACGTCTTATATATGGGTAAAAATATATAATGATAATATGCTTCTTATATCCAATAATTTGTGTGTGTTGAGTGTGGTACACAAGAAAAAGAGAGAGGCAAGAAGAAAGTAAGAGTCTTTTGGAGAGAGGGAGATGTGGGAGTTAGAGGAGGAGTCTCCAGGAGGGAGGGCCAAAAGGTCCCGGAGAGAGGGAGACGTTTCTCCTTTTATAAGCTAAGGTGACGCATGTTACCTTATGAATGGGTTATGGCAAAACGGTAAATAAATATAAATAGGTGGGCATATTTTCTCCTCGACATTTAAAAAAAATATATTAAATTTTTTTTCAAAGATTCAAGTGTGTGTATTATTGCAAATTTCGTTAAATCTTGACTAGGTCCTAAGTATTTTGGAAATTTTGACAACCCCTCTATTAACAAAAAATCTTAAAAATTGAAAGATTGATATATTAAATTGAGAATTTTTTAGATTCAGTAAAATAATTACAAATATGATGAAAGTTAAAAGGACTAACCAAAGTTTTCCTAAGAGGTTATCCTTTCTCTGCAAGCTTGGCAGGTGATATTCAAATTTCCTCTCTATATTTTCTCCTTTCTCACCTGATTTGTGGTAGGTGCACCTTTGCTCATATTCCCTTGCTCAACAGCTTTTGTTCTTCTTCTGTCCATTTTTCCTTTGGTATTTCTGTAAACTTAAAATTATGATGAAAATTTCCAACTACACCTGCAGAAGATGCAAAACCCCAAAATGCCATTCCATATATATTCTTTGTCATCTCAGCTTGCAAGTAAGCATAAAGGCTTTGCCTGCCTTTTGTCTAACTTGTAGGACACATGGGATCTCCACCACTTCAATTTATGCCAATTTGACAAGTAACCCAATTTGACAAGTAACCTTAACAAACAAATGGAATGTTAAGGTTGCTGTTTGAACTATTGGACATCCATTGCATGTCACAAGAATGAGGCCTAATCAATGCTCCTTTGGTGTCACTTCCTTCACATGACACAAATTTTCCAAGACGGAAATCTCTCATGACCGAAATTCGGGATCCCTCCTTATAATAGACAGTTTTATTGCATGGGATCTTTGTCCATCCTGTTAGTTCTTGTGTTGGCTTAATTCAGTTCCAAAATGCAGATGCTACTGTTCATGGCTCAAACACTGATATAGAATGCTCAGAATGCAATCTCCACCGTTCATAATTTAGATTCATGTGTTATGAACGTCCCTGCAAAATTTCAGCTCAATCGGACCACAAACGCCCATCGATCGGAGCTGTTGATGAAGACTGGACAGGCCGTGTCCGAACCGCAATTCCCCGGGTCCGGACCTCATTTCCAGAAACTAAAATCTTGCTCCGCGAAGCCGTGTCCGGACCGCCCATTAACATGTCCGGACCCCCCGTAAGTTTTAGGCCCAAAAACATGTTTTTAAGTGGGTTAGGTTTAGGGTTTTGTCGGGGGTATATATTCATCATTATAGAAGAGAAATGCACGAATTTTCACCCCCAGAGAGTTCGTGTGAGGCTGTACTTGAGTGATTATTTTGTTGTGAGCCAAATTGATTCCTCTTAGAGGATTTTTGTTAGTATTGATTGTGTGCTTAATTGAAGTCTATCGGAAGGGTCCGATAAAGGAGAATCACGTTGAAGAAGATTGTGAGCAAGGAGACGAGTTGTAGGCTTGTCGATCTTACAGAGCCAAGGTCTTGCAAAGGGTTGTAAGTGTTCCTAGTGTCTGTAATCTCTGGATAATCTTTTGATAGTGATTTCCTGGGTTTGGCTGCCCCGGAGAGGTTTTACTTTTAAAACGTTTTCTAAAAGGTTTCCTCTTCGTCACCAAAATCTTTGTGTGTGATTGTTCATATTTTGGTGAATGTTTGTTTTGATATATATCTGTTAATTCCTCATAAAATTGTGATATTTATCTGTTTAGAATTTTTCAATTGGTATCAGAGCGGGTTCACTCCG
>NC_081546.1:2514700-2516035 GCF_901000735.1 Corylus avellana
CAGTTCCATAGCCTCCCTGACCAAGGACTCTACTCTTGTCGTAGTTGTTGGTGGCATTTTCAAGCTCTTTTGCACTAAAGATTTTATCTGTCTTGACCGACCCTCTATGACTCGAGAGTTTTTGTTGTAACATTAATCCACCATTTTGTTTGAAGAATCTTTCTTTGAGCTTGAGAAGCTTTCTTCTTTTCAGTACCCAAGATATCCAAGAACCTCCCACAACTAGTGCTAAGAGGCCTATGCAGATACCTACATATGTTCAAACATGCATTTAGATCGGTGGAAACGAAATACGTCACATGTACTCTATGAAAATGATTTATATGTCACATGTATATATTCGATGAAAATGACTCGATTTAAATTTGTTTAAGAGAATATCTAGTGAAGCCACAAAAGCATATATCTAGTAAATATCTAGCACTGGAGCTGCTCCATGCTTTATTAAATCATAAAAACCACGTTCTCTCTCCTCTCACGTTCTTCTTCGAGTTCGTTCAAGAAAATTCCCCTTCTCCTTTGGTTCTCACTGCCTTCTTCGTGCCGGAGCTGTTTGGAGTCGTTTGGTGCCGGAGCATTGTTCGTCGGCAGTTGGGCCGTTTGGTTTTGAAACTCTTCGAAGCCGCCTTCTTGGTCTTTACAGCAATCAAAAACTCCGACCCGAGATATGCTTGGTTCGCCTTCGGCGTCCTCTTTTCTTTGTGCTTAATTGGATGAGTCCACAACATCGTTTAGCTGAAGAGACATAGGCTTAGCTAGAGGCCAAGTATTCGGACCGGGACCCGAAGTCTCTGGGGTCGATCCGGGCTACTTGACCTCCGAGATCAATGAGAAATTGCTGTGAGTACTCTTAAGTACAAGTGTTGGCTTTCTTTCGATCTTTTCTTTTATTGTTCTTCATTTCTTCCCGCATCAATGAAGGAAAAGCCTTTATTAAATAAAACTGACGATTGCCATTAAGTGTTCTAGAAAATTTTGAAGGGCAAAAGAATCGATGGATTATTTTGGAGATCATCATTTTGTTATCGATGAGTTGAATATTAACAAGAGGGAAAAAAAAAAAAAAATCGATCAGGAGCCTAAGACACCTACTAAGATCAGTGAATAATATATTTAATTATTTAATTAATATTTTAACATTTCTTTTCAAACCCTCCTCACTTAACTTGATGCTCTCCGGTTCAAATAACCTAGAAAAAATCATGTGCCCTAACTTATAAGTTCAAACACTTATTTAATAAGTAAAAGTTAAGATGTAATTATTTAATTAAAATATAAGATAAATAATAAAGACAAAGTTTGAACTAAAAACTTTACTCCAATATCAAGTTAAAT
>NC_081546.1:2516135-2525056 GCF_901000735.1 Corylus avellana
TAGACAACTGCGATAAAGAGACTCAAATATGCAACAACTTTCCTGGGGGTTTCGATTGTTCTTGTCGTGAGGGGTACGAAGGCGATGGAAGCGGAACAAGTTGCCGTGCTAAAGTCAACCAATCTAAGGTTATTAGTACTGCTTTGGGTAAGTACTTGACACTTACATTATTTATTGATTTCTTTTTGTTTTTACTTGGTAATTTATTCAATTATTACTAGCTCCATCAAGTATTGAAAGCCTTGTTATTAGGTTGTTTAAATTTCATACAAATTTGGACAATTTAAAAATAAAAAATTACGGAATCCACTTATCTCAACTAGCAGATAGCTAGGTTTTACATTTTACACTACTACTCAAAACAGGGTAAACTTGACATTCGCTCCCCTCCCCCTCTCTCTTAAGATGCACAAAATTTCAAACAGTCTAATAAGACCAAGTCTTCGTCCGTACTGTTGGCGTGGAAGTATGGTTTGGTTCAAAGTCGTTGACTTTAAGACCAATCATGCAGGATATTTTGCTAGATCATAGATGTATATATATCTTGTATATGTCATGGGGATGCACTCGATCTACCGTAGGCTCGTCCTCTGGCCCTTGATGTAAATGTGGAATATTCCATCTGGACGGCGATATATCAAACCCGACCATGCCTCACTAGATAAGGCTGGTGGTCGTTCGGCAAAGTTTCTTTCTCTTGGATTTTTTTTTCTGGCTCTTAAGAGACCATGAAAGAGTGATCTTAGTATCTTTCGCTCCTTTCTCTCTTTTTTTTTTTTTTCCCAAATATTTATATTCAACTGATGATTAAGTTATCAACAACAAAATGATAATCTCCAAAAATAATCCACCCACTCTTTTTCCCTTCTCAATTTTCTAGAACACTTTTGGCCTTTGGCAATTTTATTTAATAAAGGCTTCCTTCACTCATTCAGAGAAAAAAGAAGAAGAAAAAAATAAAAGAGAGACTACGTACCCTTCTAACTTAGAAAGCAAAAATTATAATAACCGTCCGTAACAATCTAGCCTTTATTTTTATTTTTTATTTTTAAGAAAGAGCTTAAAATCAAAATTCTTGGCTTAGGCAATGTGGAGTCTAGTTTTGTATCCGACCCGATTCAATATTAGAAGACCTACAGTTTAAATTGGATTTTTTTTTAGGCTTCGTCCATAGAGTAGAGGCTTGAGTGTATCAGCCCAAGCCGGAGCGCTCATGGCCGGATAAGCCTCGCAGTCATGGTGCTTTGACCCAGTTGGGGGTCTAATTTCAAGGTTTTTTTTTTTAGTAGGGTTGTGTCCGAGTTTATATATCCTTGGATATTCACACCTCCTATTTTTCTCGAAAATAGTAAAATCTTGTTAAAATTCTGTGGACATAGCCATTAATGATGAATCATATAAATATCTGTGTTTTGTGATATTATTTTTTTTAGTGTTATTAATTTTTTGCATTTCACCAATTCTAGAAAATATGATTAATTTCCTAACATTCTAAACTAACAAAGAAACGTTAAGGTTTTAAGAAAGAAAAGACGACACCTCAAAACTTGGTTCACCACATCTACTTTTATAGACTTCTATTTTATAAATTACGTATGTTTTACTTTGATATATAAATTGGACAAGAACAACATAGTTTGCCATGCATGGTAAGTGTCATGTATGCTATATGCAGCATCACTAGCTACGTTGTAAAACAAATGTCGCCTATATATTTTGTTTCCATTAATCAAAATGCATGCATGTTTGATTCTTTGGACATGCGCAGGTATCAGCATAGGCCTCTTATCACTGGTCGTAGGAGGTTTTTGGATATCTTGGGCACTGAAAAGAAGAAAGCTTCTTAAGCTCAAAGAGAAATTCTTCAAGCAAAATGGTGGATTAATGTTACAACAACAACTCTTAAGTCACAGAGGGTCTGTGGAGACAGATAAAATCTTTAGAGCAGAAGAGCTTGAAAAGGCCACCAACAACTACGACAAGAGTAGAATCCTTGGCCAGGGAGGCTATGGAACTGTTTACAAAGGAATGTTGCCGGATAACAAAGTGGTTGCCATTAAAAAGTCTAAAATCAGTGATCAGAGTCAGATTGAGCAATTCATAAATGAGGTGATTGTGCTTACCCAAATTAATCATAGGAATGTGGTTAAGTTATTAGGTTGTTGTTTAGAAACAGAAGTGCCCTTACTAGTTTATGAATTCATTACAAACGGGACTCTTTCTAACCACATTCATAATAAAAGCCTATCATCCTCTCTCTCATGGGAAAAGCGTCTGAAGATAGCGGCAGAAACTGCTGGAGCACTTGCATACTTGCACTCTTCGGCTTCTATGCCAATTATACATAGAGACGTGAAAACTACAAATATACTTTTAGATGATAACTACATGGCAAAAGTGTCTGATTTTGAAGCCTCAAGGTTGGTACCTCTTGATCAAACACAGTTAACTACTTTGGTGCAAGGAACTTTTGGATACTTGGATCCCGAATGCTTCCATACTAGCCAACTAACAGAAAAAAGTGATGTCTATAGCTTTGGTGTTGTTGTGGCAGAGCAATTAACGGGAAAGGAGGCACTATCTTTCAATAGGCCCGAAAGTGATAGAAATCTAGCAATGTACTTTGTTTCTGCAATAAAAGATGATCGCCTGCTTCAAATTCTTGAGGATCACATTGTGAATGAGAGTAGTATTGAAGAGCTAAAGGAAGTTGCTAGTCTTGCAAAAAGGTGCTTAAGGGTAAGAGAGGAAGATAGACCTTCTATGAAGGAAGTGGCAATGGAGTTGGAGGGATTGACAATTATGGGGAAGCATCCATGGGGAAAGGCTCATCTCTATACAGAAGAGACTGAATACTTGCTCAATACCCCTACACACTCTTTCAACATTGATGTTGGCGCTAGTTGTTCTACTACTGATTACGATAGCATGAGGAACAATGTACTAAAACCAGTACTAGATGATCATGGCAGATAATTTATAAGTCTATGGTGATGCATAATGGCAAGAGTAAATTATGTTATGTAATTTATTTAGGATTTATTAGTTTTAATTCAATAAATGGGCGGTGCCCAAGGCTATTTTAGGTAATTTAATAATGGTGTTATCCTATTATCTATGTTAGGTAAGTCAATAATGCGGCCGGCATTGCCCTTGCATGAGTTTAGTCAAGAGTCTATTTTTTTAAGCATGCTTTGTACTCTAATGTGATTGTACGTCTGTTTCATTTTCTTTCTCTTCTCCCCTCTTCTCTCTCTTTCTTTCCCGTCTTTTCTCTTTTTAGCTTCCTCTTTTAAGTTTTTTTCTCCTCTTTTTGTGCTAATTTCACTGTGTATTGTCGTGATCAGTATTTGTCCAACATCACATGGTTATATATGTATCTGCATCTGTGGATGAAATCACTTATTGATATATCTCTTGTTTAGCTATAGGCAGTTAGACTAGATGACGAAAGGGAGGTGGAATTGAACTTCTGTATGCCTAATATTATTATTTTTTAGTTTCTCGCGTTTATGGTTTTTCCATAAGATGAATCTTTTAAGCTCTTTGCACCTTAAGAATTGCCAAAAAAGAGCAGCAGACAGATTGAGTAAAACTTCTTTGGGACCAAGTCTCAATTCAAAATGGTCTATCTTTTTCTTTAAAAAAAAATTATGAGCTTTTTTTTTTTTTTTTTAATTACATGATTTTATTTTATTTTTTTTTAAAAAAAAATAGTTTTTTTGTAGGCAAATGTGAGATAAAGAAAAAAGAGTCCAAATCAACTCATAGAGGTAGAAATAGGTTTTCCTTCGTTTAAATCTAATTTTATTTTTTATAATTAGATAGTTAATTATTTTTAGAAAAACTTTGTTTTTTTTCTTAATTGTGAAATTTTTTTATTTTTTTTTTATTTTTTTTTTTTAACTTCATAAAACATGGTTTCTAATAAATTAAACTACCTTAAATGATGATGTGGCCGGTTTACTAGTATAAATAATTTTTGAAATGTGCAGTTTGTTACTGTTCAAACGATTATAAATAATTTTTGAAAAATTTGGTGCTCAAAATTGACTCTTATAACAACCACACACATCCAAAAACTTCAAAAAATTTCTCTCTCACCCACCGACACACTTAAAAATTAATTTTTTAAAAAAAATAAAAAATGGAGACAGCCACCCCTGGGAGGGGGTGGCCACGCGTCACCCCCATTATTTGTAGTGCAAAGCAATATATCATAATAGCATTAAGAAAAATGTTAAGCTTGCAAACAAATTTTATAAAAAAATATTTACAACATGATGTGGCATATAATATGATTAGATTTTTGAAAAGTTGAATTTATCCCATTTCTAATCATGATGTTGTGCCATATTATGATGTAAAAAAATTGTTTGTAAGCCTAACATTTATCTATTATTAATATTTACTCTTATGTGCAACCCTACACGAATATTATAAGTTTGCAACGATACTAAAGAAACTATATCAAATGGAAAACGAGAGCGCGAGTCATCTTTCAAAACTTCGTTACCCGAGCACCTCGTCACTTCGCACGTTGAACACTTCTCTCAAGCCAGTGTTGACTTCGATAAGAATTTTTTTTTTTTTTTTTAATCGCATTTTGATTAATTTCTCACTTATATTTGATCGCTTGAATTTATTAAGGCACACGACAAGGAGACAAAGCATGCAACACAAGGAGACAAAATAACGGCTATGAACAGTGTAATAATGGCTAGTAACAGTGTCACACCTCATGTATAAATAAACCATCATTTATATTGAGATGGAATCAAGGGAAAATTGTAATCTCTAATATTACACTGTGTTCTTCCTCTCTCCCTCTCCTTACCTTCTTCAATATTTTCAATATTCTACAAACTTCCATAGAATTCCCTAAATGTGACTTATTTAATGATGTGGTGCCGACATAATTTTAATACTCAAACATCTAGCCGTGATAATACCCACAAAAATGGATCCCCATCTAGTAACTCTTTGTTTTTTGTTTTGTTTTATTATTATTATTATTATTGTCTGTGCAATGCGTCCAAGTAATTTTTACTGTAAATAAATGCTTTCGTCTTGACATGAACAAGAATTATGGACCCATAAATCCAACAAATGAGCCGATTTGGCAACCTATTCCTTAAAAAAAGAAAAAAAAAAAAATTCAAATTTCTTTCTTCACCATATTAAACAATTTTTTCATTTTTTTCTTATAAAAAATTCAAGATTTCTTTTTCATTTATATTACATCAATTAATTTTAATTTTAATTTTTTTATTTTAAAAAGTCAAATTTCTTCTTTTTTCATTAATTATCCAACAACCTCGAGATGCAAGAATTTTCGCCCATGGACCGACACGTGGCTCAAGCCTAATTTCTCCTTAGCATTGGTCATTCAACTAACTGGTCAATTTTTTTTGTCCGACAACGGCGGCTTTCGCGCGCTATTTAACTGTCCATGATATTACGCTTGTTGCTTTTTTTCTTTTTCTTTTTTTGTCTTTCTTTTATTGTAAATCAACATTTAAGAGAAGAAAATGCTGTATTTTCCTGTTATTCTTCTCATGTCCTCTTGATCTACTATAAAAATTATTTTATAAAAAATAAAAAAGAAACTTTGCAAGAGCTAAAAGCCACGAGCATTGGGATTCGTTCCTTGCATTTGACTAGCCACGTGTGATGATGAAGAGTCGGCCATTAATACAGAGATGTTTCCAAATATGTATAGATTAAAGTTTTTTTTTTTTTTTTGTGGTACAATATTCGCTCAAAGAAGATGCAGTTTGTTGTGGAACTCAATCAGCAGAACCACAAGAAAACAACCACCATCATAAGCTCAAATTTGAAGATCATTACCCAGCAAATTCATAGCACAACCGCCCAGCCAAAAAATGGATTGGAGCAACCCATTACTCAGAACTTACCGGTGGGGATCAATGAGTTTTTCTCAAAGTCCCTGCGGTGGGTTTTCTGAGTCCCTCAGCCGGAGCAGCGAATCGGAGACAACATTTGCCAGGGTGGTGGCGCAACGGTGGGGAACGGCTTGGGCGTGGTGTCGTGGTCCAAATTATTAAGTCCAATTATGGGCAATGGGTTGGGCGGCATAGGGCTGATGTGTCGGAGAAGAATGAGAGAGGAGAAAGAAGGGGTAGAAATAATGGGGTTGAGGTTTGCATGAGAAAAGCAGAGGGAGAAAGGGGAAAAAATAGGTTTCACACGTCAGGTTTCATAGGTGCATTCAATAATCTGATGCATTCAAGACTTCTTTCTAATTTGCAATAGGCTGATGTGGCACCCATTTAGTGGTGGGCACAAAAGTCATCTTTTGTGCATTTATTCTTTTATATATATATATATATAAAAACTGTTGAACTAGTGGTTTAATCTACACTGTAGGATGCTAATTCTTAGGTAGATTTAGTGGTTGAATTTACTATACTGTAATTAAAGTTAATTGTAAGATCAAATTAAGTTTGATTTAACAATTAAAATTAAATAATTAAGATCTAATTGTTATTATTAGATAATTATTTAATCTAACGGTCATTAGGTGTTTGTTGAATTAGTAGTTTTAATTTTGAAATTATCTATACAGTTTTGTCGATAACTATCTCTTATTATTTTATTTTCCTTAGAATTCTTCTATGTACTTAAAAATTATCAGAGTTGTCTTGTGATAGAATAGAAAATTTGAGGGTATTTTGGGTTTAATTTTATTTGTGCATAACGTAATTAAACTAAAGAAGTTTTCTAGACTCCATTATATTTTAGAATAATATTTGGTGTTACCTATTTGCATACTATATCTGTGGAGACAAATAATTTATTAAAGAAAATAACGTTGTAACACACACCTGAGCAATTTGGATTTTCCATCTTTTCATTATTTCTTTAACATAAGATAGCCTCAAACTGCTTTACTAAAGTATCTGGTCCTATGAGCAGCTCTCTCAAGTCTCATCTATCTCAGATTTCACTTCAGTTCAAGAATAAATGTTAAAGCAAAATCATTAGAATTCAACACTTCCATTCTTACCACGCGTACTAGACCAAACCAAACTCGACTCTCTCTCTATTTGCCAAGACAGGATAACTATCAAAACCGACTAAAAAGGACATCAGCAATGATGATTCAAATTTAAATATGTGAAAGCTTAAATGCTAGACTTGAGGTCTTTACTCGCAGAAAAGTCATTAATCTCTTGTTTTACTTATTTTCATTTTTTTAGTTTACCGTAATAGACTATGAGAATTTGTACGACAACACACGGCCGCTTGTAGCAACTCTCCCTGAGTCCCTATTTAGACCCTAAACGCGCAATGAAAATAAACGCAGCAGTTTATACAAATTCAGAAAATAACTACTGCATTTTTAAATATATATTCAGCTAACAAAAAAATTAAACATCCACAACACAGATTTTTTTTTTTTTTTTGAAGAGAAAAATCTTGCACTAAAAAAAAATCTCTCTAAGGCAAATTTCGCATTATCTTGTGAACACCTATTAAACCTCCTTTACATGTTAGTTTGAGTGATTGGGCTGTATTTTCAAGAATAGCAAAGGATAAGTGTTAGGTTCTAGTTTTGCACAAAACACAAATTGTGATCGTCACATATTATATTGTATGTTCCTCGAAATTGACTTGTGAGAGTTTCGAATGTTCTCAGAAAGATATATATTATTATCCTATACCAGAAGAAAATTGATATGGAACACGCGCAATCAACTACAGCCACACAAAAAAAGAGGGGGGAAAAATGAAGAATTGTGATAGCTAGTGTTTATCTTTTATGTGAAGCCACTGCTTTATAGAATGCAACGTTAACATATGTATCAAATCATACAGATCCCAACTTACCAAAGATAGATACATTACACTGTCTTAAATTTTGTTTTTTTTTTTTTGTTTTGTTTTGTTTTGTATATATATATTTTTTTTAAATGAAGTTAAGCTTTATTTTGTTTTGTTTTTTTTAAATGAAGTTATTGTAAAATCTATTTGAATAGAAAAATAAAACGTAGTTTAATTTTTTTTGAATAATATCTCAAACTTCCCATTAATAAATAAAATCAAAACCGAGTAAAACTCTCTAGTGTTACTATATCAACGATACACCCCGGGGATGATTAAAACTCTCAAGTGTTACTATATCAACGATACACCCCGGGGAATCATCCCACCAGGTTCTATCTATGACATGATTAGAAGCTTCTCGTCCTAAAACATGGGCAACCCTATTTACATTTCTACGAACATATATGACCACACTCACATTGTCATTGGTAAAAATAATTCAGCACTACTCTTATATCATCTATAATATGACCATACCTGCTCCCAATACGTGAAGTTGACACCAGCGCTTCAATGACCACCTTAGAGTTACTTTCCAATGATATGTTCTGACCCCATAGCTTTACAAAAAGATACCCCAAAGAAAATCTAAAAAAAAAAAGGGTTAAGTATCTAATACCTCCGGGGTTTATCAGCTTTATTTTTACTCCCTAGAGTTTCATTTTTATCACAGGAAGCCCCTGTGATTTTGATAAATGACAAAGTTAGTCCATCCGTTAGTTGACCATTAGGACTGACACGTGAACCAATCAGATGCTGACACGTGGCACCTACTTAATTTTTTAAAAAAATTAAAACTAATGTTTTTTTAAAAAAAAAAAAAAAGGAAAAAAATTGCCCGGTGTACCCAGTGGGCTCAAAGGAGTGGTCGAACCCACCACGGTACCAGGGGTGGCTCCGACCACCCTATAAGGCTGGGGGTGAAACCCACCCCAAGGCTCCAGCCAAGTGGCTTTAGAGCCACCCCGGTATGAATGAGGGGTGGCACGGCCCCATCAACAAGAGGTTTGAGCCACCCCAATTTTTTTTCCTTTCTTTTTTTTTTTATTTTAAATACATTTTTTTTAATT
>NC_081546.1:2525156-2538213 GCF_901000735.1 Corylus avellana
TTTTTTTTTTAATTTTAAAAAAAAATACATTTTTTTTTAATTTAAAAAAAATTAAGTATGTGCCACGTGTCAGCATCTGATTGGTTCACGTGTCAGTCCTAACGGTCAACTAACGGATGGACTAACTTGGTCTTTTATCAAAACCACAGAGACCTCCAGTGATAAAAATGAAACTCCAGGAGGAAAAAAATAAAGTTGGGAAACCCTATGGGAGTTTGGAGTATTTAACCCAAAAAAAAACTGTTGTTAGTGTTATGGATATAAACAAAACAAAATATTAAAGACTCAGGCTACTCTACAGTTACAACTTACGGAATATTTAAAGACTCCAAAATAGGCTACTCATGTGCATGATAGTAGGGGTGTAAACGAGCCGAGCTTGAACGAGCTTCCCTTGTTTGGGTTTGGCTTGTTTAAATTTTACTCGAGCCGAGCTTAAGGACGAGCCAAAAAAATCGAGCTCGAGCTCATAATAAATCGAGCCGAGCCGAGCCAGTTCACGAGCTGACTCTTATATTTTATTTAATTTATTTTTTTATTATAAATTTAAACTTCAAGCAGTCTTAAATTGCTTAAGAAGTCAGCTTATATATGAGCATTTGCTTAGTCTGACTAGCGAAGTATGGAGCTTGAGTCAATACAATAAGGTACTTGGTTTCGAAGAAAGAGGATATGCATCCTTTTATAATAAAATGATGTTATTAGAAGAAAAAAAAATCATCAATTTTTAATATTAATATGAAGAATTATGTGAATAATTATCAATTCGAGTCTTATACGAGCTGCTCACGAGCTTAGCCGACAGTGGCGGAGTTAGGATTCAATTCTTGTAGGGGCGGTATTAATAAGTTTTTTTTTTTTTAATGAGGAAATAAATAAAAAATAATAGTTAGCTTTTGCATGTAAACATTCACTTTACCGTTACTAGTAAAATAGTTGCATAAGATATGGTTAATTTTTTTTTTTTTTTTTTTTTCTGAAAATTACATTTACTTTGTATTTGATTTTTTTTCCTAACAGCATAAACTAAACATTGAGTGGATTTGAGAAATTTCATTGGGTGGGTTTGATTTTTGGACCTCGGTAGTGTTGGGGTTTAAGTTTTTGGCAATGGAAAGTGGAGGAGTGATTTTGATTGTTGGAAATTTGTAGTGGGTGAATTTTCTGCAGGTTTTATAAAGCAAATGGGTTAACCAATTTTCTAACAGCCCATTCCGCTTAGCCCGATTATAATCAACTAACAAACTAACCAAAACTCACCATTTTCTAACTTTCTATTTACAAAATTTAAGCAGCTTCTCTTATAATGGATGCCAGATGCATTCCACTACTTTTCCAAGCTATTCTTTGTCTCACACGTGGCCTTGAATTGCGTGCTTGGTTTTCAACTCACACCTAACGCTTCACCTCTCAAATCCTCAATTCATCTTCTCCCTTTCTTCTAAAATCTAACCCGGTCAACTCAGGAAAAAAGAAAGGAAAGAAAAGTGAGTATTAGAGACTGAGAGACAGGTTTTGAGAAAGAGGGGAAGGAAATGGTGAGAGAAAAGTGAGAAAAAGAGGGGGAAAAAAAGCAAGAGTATAGAACGAAAGAGAGAAGCTGAGATTACTCACAGAGTCAGTCATTGGACGCTGTAGGAGGTTTTTCTCTTTTCCTTGCTGACTGTACGATTGTTGGCTTAGGAACTTAGGGTAAGTTTAATTTTTTCTTTTTTTTTTTTCTTTTTTTAGCGCATTGCCGTGCTGGATCGTTGAGAGTAGAAATTGATTTTTTTTTTTTTTTTTTTACCAGGGGTGCCATCAAAATTTTAACTTAAAAATACTTGAAGAATTTTTTAATTTTTTTTTTTACCAGGGGCGCCCGCCCCTGGGTCGCCCCCCTGTATATCTGCCGCTGTTAGCCGAGTCGAGTCGAGCCGAGCTAGCTTTGTTTAATATTCGAGCCAGGATTCGTGTTCACGAAACGCTTCATTTAATATTCGAATCGAGTACGAGCCAAGTCCGAGCTCGCTCACGAGCGGCTTGCTCTCTTAACAGCCCTACATGATAGACTTCAATTATGTATGTTAAACTCTTCTCCCATCAGTCCCATCACCATCCCAGCTGGGCGACTTTGGCTTAGCCCTCAAGATTCGTTGCGATTATCTTTTCTTTAACAATATATTTGCTCTCAATAATAGTCACCAACTACGAAGTTGAGGTTTTATTTTTTTGTTTTATTTTACTTTAAGCTCCTTAATTACTAAGCGATATGAAAAGCTCATCCAAACTTCAAAACCTTTTAATTTGAACTCTTGAACTTTTAATTGCAATCAGTTTGAAGTACTCTGTCAGATTTTAAACGCCCTTAATTCCAAATTAAAAAATAAAGTAAAAAAACAAAATAAACAAAATTCAGGGATATTTTGATGTTTTTAAGAGTAAATCAGAGAAGTTAACGGCTAAATCTAACAGAGGGGTTCAAAATAACTGTAATTAAAAGTTCAGAGGTCCAAATTAAGAGGTTTTGAAGTATGGTGGGAATTTTTCAAATCGCGTGGTAATTTAGAGGTTTAAAGTGAAGTTACCATTTTTTTTTTTCTTTTTTCTTTTTTTAAATGTAATTAATTGAGTCCAAGGAGTTGATGACGTATATGTTTTTTTGTTTTGAAAAATATGGAACTTTCATTGATGAAATTTGATGAGCATAAAACTCTTACAACATAGAGCATACAACTCTAAAAAATCATAGCCAAAAGCTATGAAGGTTACAAAATCATAAAAATGATTTCAAGCTTCCGCTAACCCATGTACAATTACAATTAAGGAACAAATTTGCTTTGTGCAGACTAGATCTAAAACATGGGTAGCTCAAATACAAAACAAAAATAAAAAAAAAACAATTAAAAACTAAAAATTTGGCCGTAAGAGTTAAGCTTCCACACCGCTCTAGTACTTCATCCCCAACCTGAAGGCGAGGACAACAAATCCATCTTCAACTTGAAGGCCAGGACAAACAAAATAAAAAATAAAAAATAAAATAAAAAAAACAAAAAACAAAAATTCCCCACAAGCAGCAGCGGAGGAGCACGGCATCGTAAACATCATTTCGGAAGACATTCCTTAGCCGAAGAAGACAATTAGATCTAAGGTTGACGAGAGTAAATCTAAATATATCTCTAGATCTAATAAAGACTATAGGCAGCCACTTAATTATTTAGATACAATATATGTAAAGGCCAATTAGTCATACGCACGGCACATGGAGTGCCCGGGTCTTCGGTCCATATATAAGAAATATTTCATATCTATTATGGCAGTTTTACAAACAAAAACACGCTGAACTTATATCTTCTTCTCAGAAATTCCACATCAGTAAACAAAACCCCTCTCCAGATGCATGTATGTTCGTCAACGCATGCATGATAAGATTCTGAAAGCAACAATAAAAAATGCTACTTGCTTATATTTTATCCTCATTTTGTACGTGTATATCTTTTATACGTATTGTTAATTTTAAATAAAAATTTATAATCAATTATATATATTAGGGGTCATGGCCTTTACTGCCCCCTTCTAATTCCTCCCTCCATTATCCTCCCCCCCACCCAAAAAAATAAAAATAAAAAAATAGCATACATTTGGCCACCATGGAAAGTAGAAATGAGTGACTAACCATGGTTAGTCGCTCCCATAGTATTCCACTTTAAATGATGAGTAATGTTAAAAGCTACATTTTTATTTCATATTTATTCTACAATAATAATGTGGTAGTGCCAATTAAATTTAGATTAGCCATATGTAAAATAATAAATAAATAAAAACATAAGGCCGGGATTAATTTTAAATGTTTTTTTTTTCTATTAAAAATGTAGAAGGGGAAAGTGAAACAATTAAGAGTTAGTTGAGATTGACACGTTAGTAATAAAAAATATTTTTGAAATAAAAATGTAGTATATAACATTACTTATAAATGATTATGTTTCTTTTCTTCAACATCTTTGACATGGCAAGAAACGCAATAAACACCTGATGTTAACCTTTTCGACCACGGTGTTATGTTAAAATGAATAACATTTGAGCTTTTTCGAGTGCAGGCATTGGCACAAGCTTAATTGTTATGCTTGTGGGTAGCTCATAGATGTACTTGGTACTCAAGAAAAGAAAACTTATCAAGCTTAAAGAAAGCTTCTTTCGACAGAATGGGGCCGGATTTGATTTTACAACAGCAATTGAGCAAACAACAAGGATCCAGGGATACAGCCAAAATATTTACTGTAGAAGAGCTGAAGAAGTCTACAAATAACTAAGAAGAAAGTAGAATTATTGGCTAAGGAGGTTTTGGTATAGTCTACAAATGGTGCAATTTTTCCACAACAAGAAGATTCTGGTTGTGATCCAACATGGTAACGGCATGACCCACTTCTGTGGGTTGGCAAATTCATTACCGTGGGTTTGGTTGTGACACACAAGTGGGTCACATTTTCTTTTCTTTTTAATTTATAAGTAAGAATAAATTTAAAATTTTATAAAAATTTCAGAGCATAAAGGTTATTTTATCTTTTTTACGGTCTAATTTAACCTCAAATTCTAACGTCATTAAAAAAATTGAAAGTTATTGAATTTTGAGATGTAATTGCAAATGTTATAAAAGTTCAAGATTTACAGCCATATTTAATAGGATTAATTGATTTTTTTTCTTTTTAATTTTTTTTTATTAATGGCATTTTTGTTACTAAGAGGGGGACATGGATATATAATTCTTTAATAGTTTGGATGGAAATAGTGATAATTACAAATTTGAAAGAGATTGATCGAGGTAGGTGCAATTTTTCCACGACAGGAAGATCCTTGAAGGATGACTAAGACTAAATTCCCTGCTTACCAGTAAAATTCCAAAGAATGACTAAGTCTAATCATCGACGACTCGAGCTGACATTCAATCCCAGTCCCCGCGTATAGAAGGCCTACGCGTCTCCTACATGATGACATTTGACTGATAAACAATTGTGTACACCCGCGTGAGAAATTGTTTATCTGTCATTTTCGGAGAAAAGTCTTTTTTTTTTTTTTTTTTGTGGGTAATAGAGGGCAATAAAACTCTTTTGACAGTGGCGTTTTTAAAACTAAGAAAAAACGCTGCAATTGATAATTTTTTTTATCAACTGTCGCTTGAAAAGCCACGATTGAGCTATTTCAACGTTTCTACGCCAACGTTTAACCATGTTAGTATAAAAACATAACTACTTTTTGGATTTTAGGAGCTTTTTTGGGCCCCTACTAAAGCTTTTTTATTTTTATTATTTTACTCAATTTTTTTTTTTTTAACCAGTGTTATGAATATGATGTGACGTAAAAAAGTTTTAAATTTTTTATGATTCTTTTTTTTATTAATATTTTGACTTCTTTGTGTAGAAATGAAAAATAAAAGAAAAAAAAATTTAGGAAACAAGCCCAATATGTAGTTAAATATTTAACTTATTTTGTTAGCCAAAAAAATTTACTTAGTTTTGTACAATTATTTTATTGGTTTTACCATTAAAAAAATCTTAATTTGTAAATTACGCTACCTGCAAATTATGCAATGATGACAAGTCAACCGCAAGACAACGGTCGACATATGTGTAATAGACCAATGGTAGCGTATAGATTTTGGAGAAGACATTATCGCAGAGTCTCGATCGGAAGACTAGGGCCTTGTTTGGGAAGCAAGATTTTTCAACTCAAACTGAAATTTTTTCTAAATTCATGTTTGGCAATTTTTTAAACTCAATTCAACTCAACTCAAAAAATTTCAACTTAACTAAAAAATTTTCATCCAAATTAATAAAAATTATAAATAAAGATTGAAAAAATAAATAAATAAATTTAGGGTAGCCGAAACACCCTAGATGGTGGTTGGGCCACCCCAAGCCCAACTGGGGTGGTCCGACCACCCCTTAATATTTTATTATTTTTGTAAACTTCTTATTATTATCTTTTTAATTAAATTTAAAATATATATAATATTTTATTATTATTTCTATCAATGTGACATATGTTTCATTTATGGCCTTAGGATATCTGTCAAGAGAGATCCTAATTATTAATTGACATATTTTCTAATTATTTGACATATTTTCAACTATTATAGAGTTGGCTCGGTTGCCTTTATTTTATTTTATTTTTTTTGTAACTTTTCCCTCTCCCCTCTTCCCCGCATTGAAAAAAAAAAAAAAAAGGGGTGGGGGGTGGTGGGGGGTATGAGCATTTTTTAAAAAATAATAATAATAATAATTTGAACTTTGCTAGTATTATTTTTTATATTAGCTTAGATTTATCTTCTTTTTAAAGTTGGAATGCTTTGAAATGATGATAATGTGCAAATTTTAGAGTATACATTTTAGGCAAAGTAGTTGCTACTTGCTTCTCGTCTCGTATTTCAAAGCATTTTCATGAGATATCTCATTCTTTTTTCCATTTAAATAAGAGTAGGAAAATCTCACTTTGTAACAACCCTTTTTCCTACGTCAATTAGAAGATCGTACTTTAACTAACACAAGTATGCTAATCTTTGCAAGCAGATTGTACTTTTTTTCCCCTTTCTAATAAGCAGATCATTTTATGTTGATATCTCATGCTTTGGTTTAGAAACAATAAGTTTAACTCCTCTTGTATCCCCCTCCCACGTTCCTGTATTGTATTTGAATAAATAAAATAAAATTATAAAAAATAAATATATAAAAAGTGGAACCCCTCCAGTGAATTCAGAGCTACATGGCCTAAAAGAATTTCCTTACTAACACATGCCAGCTGGTTCTAAAATGAGTCCCTTTTGTGATCCAAAGTACTAATATCGCCTATTATATATATACAACCTTTCGAGTAATGCCGTTATGGAGAGAATCCGTTTTTAAAAGTGTCAATTATGCTACATAGATTTAATTTAAGGGTGAATTAAATTAAGCTGGAAGAGAAATGATAGGATTATAAAATATTTTACAAAATAATTTTATTGTCCTATTATGATTGAAAATGGGATAAATTTATATTTTAAAAAATTTAATCATATTTAAAAAAAAAAAAAAAAAAAAAAAAAAAATTAGAAGCCTAACAATTTTTCAGCTGAAAAGGCTTAAAAAAAAAAAATTGCTAAATAGAAAATCTCTTTTTAAACCATGAGATGGTAGAATTTGTAAATGGGTTAAAGTAATTTCAAAAATATTTATGTATAATATTTATCCCACAAAAGAAAAGGTAATTGTGAAGTGGGAGAGTGTTGTTCTCAAAGTTAGAATTGTCAGAGTCATTCATTTATGAGGACCTCAAAGGGAAGTTGTGGCATTTAAAACTCTCCGCATCCAATTCCCAATGCTCCAACTACCTCACATTTACTCCGATCGACGGATGGATGGATGGATGGATGGGACGGATGTGCTCTGTGCCTGCATTGGTGGTGGCTCAGAAACGACCACCCAATCCATCGTGATTCGTGAGAGAGAGAGAGAACACGTAAGCTTGCATGTGAAGCTCATAAATGAGACAATTGGGGCTGAGATTTGTGTCGTCTTCATGTGGTCCCCCCCTCTGGCCTCCACGCACATGTATAATTCTAACCCATAGCTTGGGGCGCTGAATTGGTCTTCGTTCCATACGCCTTTAAAGGGAAGAGTCTATACGTCTCAGGACAATCAAAGCACATCTAAACACAAAGTGTAACAAAACAGTACTATCTCCTTAAAAAAGTTGTGGCCATGGGCTTTTGTGAGAAGCTTTTGCATATCATAGTGGCTGGAGTACTGATAATGCTTGCAATGGTGGCAGCAGCAACAGCAGCAACTATGGCCAAGCCTGGCTGCCCCAACAGGTGTGGAGATGTTGAAATTCCATACCCATATGGCTTGACGAAGGGATGCTATCTAAATAAGACGTTTAAAATCACTTGTAACGACTCTGAAATACCAAAGATAGGTAGAGTTGTGGTTACAGAAATATCGATCAAGACTCATGAGTTGCATGTCTTGAATAATGTAGCCCAAGAGTGTTACAATTCGTTGGGTCAACTTCTACGCAACAAAGGGCCCTTGTTCTGGGCAGGGCGGTTCACCATTTCCAACAGCAAAAATAAGTTCATTGCTCTTGGCTGTGACACAATTGCATACCTTCGTGGGTCCCAAAACAATGATACGTACTGGACCGGGTGCGCATCTCTATGTACTAGCCTTCGCAATGTGGTCAATGGATCTTGCTCTGGCGTTGGGTGTTGCGAGGTAGGGTTTCCGGATGGATTAAAAGATATTAAATTGGAAGTAAATAGCTTTTATCAGCACGTCAACGTATCAGACTTCAATCCCTGCGGCTATGCTTTTGTTGTCGCGGATGGCAAGTTCAACTTCTCCGCCGATTATCTCCTCGATCTACCGAATGATAAGCTTCCAGTGGTGCTCGATTGGACAGTTGGAAACCTAACATGTGAAGTAGCTCGAAAAGAACCGGAGTTCGCATGTAAGAAGAATAGTGAATGCCTTAACCCTCAAAACAGGCAGGGATACCGCTGCCAGTGCAAGCAAGGTTACCAAGGGAATCCATACCTCGACGACGCCCATGGTGGTTGCAAAGGTACGTACTATACATCTACAAATTAAGCTTCCCAATCAAAATAGTAAAACATAAATAATTTTTTCCTGAATTCAATATCAATTATTTATTATGGCACTTATTCGTCTTTTCGTTTCCATGTATTTGTTTGCTTAATTATGATTGTTCATGTGGGGTTGGTATTATTCACCTGATCCACAGACATTGACGAATGTATCGATCCAACTCTCAATAATTGCAAAACGAAATCCTGTTTCAACATAGAAGGCAATTATACATGTAGTTGTCCCAAGGGGTACCATGGGGACGGAAGAAAAGATGGTCAAGATTGTGCTGCGGATCCCGCACCGGTGGCTAAGATTCCCATTGGTAAGTAGATTCACCATTTTGTACGCTATAAATTTAACTTTTCATTGAAATAGGATTTTCTCCATTTTCATTTGAAGTTGAGGATAGTTATTTTTGAAGAAGTTCATAATGATATGAATATTAAATGCAGAATAATAAATGGGAATAAAATAATGGTGGAAATAATGATATGTTGACATTGGAGTGTTTGTGTGTGAGATACTAGCTACATTTAGCTATTTTTACTCTTTTTTTAGCTCCAATAAAATAGCTTCATATTAAATAAAATATCTTAACTGCTGCAATGAATAGCAATTTGGTGTTATTCACTGTAGCACACTAGGTGAATAAAATATTATTTCCAACTATTGCTTTTTCTTTGTTTATTGTTTTTATATATATGTTTGTTTTTTCCTTTAATTAAGTGTTGGCAATAATATAATAAAAAAAGAATGAAAAATAATATTTTAAAGTTAGTAAAAAATGGAATAGAAAATCTGTTAGAGTGTAATGAAAAGGCAATAGTTAAAATAAAGAGTTGTATTTTTTCACTAAGTAAAATATCTAATGCTACTTGCATAGCTGTCAACTTATGGCATGCTCTTATATCAGATTGCTGTGTTAACTTATATATGTCGAACCTATGAGAAAGATTTTTTTTTCTGAGCAGTCAAAAAGTATGTCAATAGACTCAATACCTAAAAAAAAAAAAAAAGTAGTTCTTTTTTTTTAAAAAAAAAATTTATTTATTTAGGGGAAGTCAATACTATTTATCATGCAAATTGCAGATCATGCATATGGCCGCCTTGAAAAAAAATAAAAAAACTAATAATAAAAAAAAAATACATATGGCCCAGATCGACCGTTGAATGATAATGTCTATATGGCCCATATCATTTTATTGCTCATTCAACGGTCGATCTGGGCCATATGTATTTTTTTTTTTTAGAAATGATCAGGATTTGCCAAAACATTAATAAAGCACCAAGCCACCAAGTCTAGCTAGTTTGATAAGAGTCCAATTTTATTTTATCCTGCCAAATGATTTTTTTTGTTCGTTATAAATATTTAACCATAATAAATAATATATAAATATTTTAATTTCATATAAATTTCTAACAAAAAAGGGAAGGGGCCCTCTAATTCCTTCTCTGTCCATGATCAAAAAAATATCATACATCTGGCTGCCTTAGAAAGTAGAAATGAATAACTAATCGTGGTTAGATGTCCGCATCTATCCCAGCTTTAATTGATTCTGTTCCCTTTCTTTAACATCTTTGACAGAGCAATACAAGCAATAAATCCTTAATATTAACCTTTTTTACAGTGGTGTTACGTCAAAATGAATAACGTTTCTGCATTTCAAGTGCAGTTATTGGCGTAAGCTTTGTTGCTGTGCTTGTGGGTAGCTCATGGCTGTACATCGTCTACAAGAAAAGAAAACTTATGAAGCTTAGAGAAAGCTTCTTTCGAAAAAATGGGGGTTTGATTTTAAAACAGAAACTCATCAAACAACAAGGATCCAAGGAAACAGCCAAAATCTTTACAGTAGAAGAGCTGAAGAAGGCGACAAATAATTATGCAGAGAGTAGGATCATTGGCGAAGGAGGTTTTGGTACAGTTTACAAAGGATTTTTACCTGATAAAAGGATTGTTGCCATTAAGAAGTCCAAGACAGTGAATCAAAATCAAATTGACCAATTCGTTAACGAGGTTGTTCTGCTCTCCCAAATTGACCATAGGAATATTGTCAAACTCTTGGGCTGTTGTTTAGAAACACAAGTTCCATTGCTAGTCTATGAATTTGTCCCAAAAGGTACACTCTTCAATTATATAAATCATGAAAGTAGCGCATCCACCATACAATGGGAAACCCGTCTAAGAATAGCTGCAGAAACAGCGAACGCATTATCGTATCTGCACTTTGCAGATTCGACACCTATAATTCATAGAGATGTCAAGTCTTCAAACATATTGCTTGATGATGATTTCACTGCAAAAGTCTCAGACTTTGGAATTTCAAGATTGGTTCCCAGAGATCAAAAAGAACTGGCCACTGCAGTGCAAGGAACACTTGGATACTTGGATCCTGAATACTTACAGACGAACCAGTTGACAGAGAAAAGTGATGTCTATAGCTTTGGAGTGGTCCTCGTGGAGCTACTGACAGGAGAGGATGTACTTTCATTCAATAGGTCCGAAAAGGACAGAAGTCTAGCTATGTATTTTCTTTCTTCCTTGAAAGATGATCGATTGTTTGAAATTCTTGAGAATCGTATAGTTGAAGGAGGAAATAAAGAGCAGATCAATGAAGTTGTTAAACTTGCAAAGAGGTGCTTAAGTGTAAAGGGGGATGAAAGGCCTACTATGAAAGAACTGGCAACAGAATTAGAAGGAATAAGAAAGACGGAGACGCATTCGTGGGTTAATGCTCAATCAAATCTGGAAGAGGCGGAACACTTGCTTGGTGAGACATCTCATGCTTACGACTACAGTGAAAGAAGCAGTAGTATCGTTGGATATGACAGCATTAATGACCAAGTAACATTAGCCTGGGGGGATGGGAGATAAATGCATGTGGCATGCATGATAACATCCGCCCTTCATGACGTTTTTTTCTAATGCAATTTCCCATTTTATTTCCCTAAAAATAAGGCAGGGAGAAAAATAATGAACTTGTTGCAGGCACGCTCCTTTCCCTGCGTTTAATTTATATTAGTTTAGGATCGTGCCTAAGAGCTATGTATTTTCTTTATTTGGTTACTGTAGTAATTATAACTGCTTGTGCTTTGTTGTTTTCCTCTGCAACTCGGTTTTCTCGCGCTGACGTACAGTTGTTCTTTTTCCCTTTGCATTGCATGAAAGTTCTAATTCATCCAAACACTACAAAACAAGTAAACTTTACAGCCTCTCCCCTCTTTCTTAAGATCCACAAAAAGTTCAAGCAGTCCAATAATACCAAAATCTTCCTCCATATTGTCGGCGTGGAAGTATGGTTTGGTTCAAAATAAAGCTGTTGACTTTAAGACCAATAATACAGGATAATTAGCTTAGTTGTATATGTGGTGGAGAGTGATACACTCTACACAGCAGGCTCCACTTCTGGTCCTTGATGTAAATGTGGAATCCATATATATCAGGACGGAGAAATATCAAAACCGACAAAGTAGGAACTAAAAATAACGTCAGCATTGATGATTAAAACTTGAAAGTTAAATATCTATAAACTTGCTCGAAGAAAAGTCGTCAATCTCTCTTGTTTCACTTATTTTCCTTCTTTTTTTTCTTTTTTTCTTTAGTTCACCGTAATAGACGAGTAAGACAAAAATTTACAAAGTTGATGCAATGAACTATATGTAAACAAGGCCATTGAATCTCTTGAAACAGAAACCGAAAAAAAAAATGGCATTGCCTCATTGAATAGAAGGCTATTCGACAAAGTTTCCTTCTCTTTTCTATTTTTTTTCCTAGCTCTTAAGAGACCATCAAAGGCGATAACTGCAGATTACTTTAGCTGATCTTAGTATCTTTCCCTCCTATTTATATTCAACTGTTCAACAACAAAATGATGATCTCCAAAAATAATCCACCCTTTCCTTTGCCCTTCTCAATTTCCTATAACACTTTTGGCCTTTGGCAGTTTTAATTAATATAGGATTCCTTCACTGATGCGGGAAAAACGAGATACAAGAAAGAAAGAAAGAAAGAGAAAAGAAAGAAAAAAGAAAAGAAAGAGGTTTCACTTAGAAAGCAAAAATTATAATAAGCGTTATAATCAAAATTCTAGCTTATTTTTTTTGGAAGAAAAAGCTTAAATCAAAATTTATGGCTTCTTCTGATCAACTAACAAAGAAACATTAAGGTTTGAAGAAAGAAAGACACCTCAAAAACTTGGTTCACCGCATCTACTTTAATACACTTCCATTTTATAAACTACGTATGTTTTAGTACTTTTTGATGTATAAAATTGGACACATATAACCACATTATTTGCTCATGGTTGATGTATGCTGGCTATGCAGCTTTATTAAATACGCTGTAAAACAAATTTGGTTGAGTCATTTTCATATAATACATGTCACATATTTCATTTCTATTGATCAAAATGCATGTTTGAACATGTACAGGTATCATTATAGGCCTCTTAACACTG
>NC_081546.1:2538313-2572098 GCF_901000735.1 Corylus avellana
GTTGGGACAACAACCACTGGTGATTAGGCCATGATTGGGCTGAACAGGTGTTGGCGGCTAGACCAACAAATACGACTGGGCTGGACTATGGCTACCCGACTTAGGTTGGATGGCAATCAGCAATGGGATTGAACAAACGGTCAACAATAATGGGCTAGACAATAATCGGTAGGCCTGCGTTCGGTCACAAATGGCCCGAATAGACTTGCTTGCTGTAACTTGGGCCTTGGGGTGTGACATGCTGCCGTAGATGGGTGGCATGCGGGGTCACGTGGGATTTTGGCAGCAACTTCCATCGGCACGTGTAATATCATAATAGCTTTGTTGTAGAATGTAGATTACAACCGATAGAATTTGTAATTACTATTTATTATTTAGTAAAAGATAAACTAATTAATTCCACACATTCAATGTGTTAAACCATGAAGCAGAAGAAGCAATGAAGTATTTTAATTATTGGATTTGCAACATGACAATTAAATGCAGCAAATTAATATTCCTTGATGACCTATCATCCATCTACTTGGTACTTTCTTCCTTAATAATTAATATATAAGAGATTTTGAATTGAAAATATTTTGTGTGAAAGTGAATTAATTTGTATATTCTTAGAAGCAAATATTTTTGATTTGTTTTTGATTGTTTTGATTTTTTGCTTTTTTTGAGTGCCATCTGGGTTAGAAGCTGACTCGACAGTGATCAATAATGGACTGGTCTACTAATAAGACGGTGACCTTCCGGTAGTATCAATGGTATTAATAGTTTATTCAATATTACAATATTACATTTATAATTAACAAATAAATGTCTTTGTTGAAGTAGACAACTGTAGTCTGTACACCTTCCCTATTCCACCACATATTGTAGTCAACATTGGAATCTTTCGCCAGGTTTTTTTTTCCAAGTCTTTCGCGATGTTAACATCTCAACAAGAAAAGATTAAATGTCTTTGTTGAAGTAGACAACTGTAGTCTGTACACCTTCCCTATTCCACCACATATTGTAGTCAACATTGGAATCTTTCGCCAGGTTTTTTTTTCCGAGTCTTTCGCGATGTTAACATCTCAACAAGAAAAGATCAACAGATTTTAAATTAAAAATATTTCCTATTTTCACTCGAATGAATAATGACGTTCCGATCCCTTATGCGATTGATTACCTCACATTTTTAGGATTGAAGGAACGGCGAACCCAAGTAATGGTCCCTGTTTATTCAAGGAATCTTATCTCAAGAAAATCAAGCATAAAACTTTTGGTTTACAATACATTCCTTTATATAAAACTTAACTGCCACTTATTTGACCATAAGAGTATTAACAGCAGTTTTCATTAAATTTTTAAAAAAAATTTAGAGAATCAATTTACCTTTATTTTTTTTATTAAAATAAACTTCATAATAATTTTTCTTTATCTTTTATCTATACCATTAAAATATTATTTCAAATAAATACTAGGGAAAAGAGAAAACCATATTTTCTTTCATTTCTGTAATCTCTCTTTTGTCCTCTCATTTATTTGAAAGAATAGTTAAATGACTTTTTCTTTTCTCTTGTTTTTATATGAAATAATATTTTAATGGTATAAAAAAATAATAAAAAAAGTTAATTGTGAAATTTATTTGATTAGAAAAACAAAAGATATTTTAATTCTTTAAATTTAAAGAAAATCTAAGAAACACTGTTGTTATTAGTGCTATTGATAAGAATGTTTATTTTTAGTCAACTTTGGAGTACCAATATTGCTGCTTGCGAGTGATTGTATATATGTTTACTTATTTGTTAATTAAATCAATTGAGTAGTTATGAAAATAGATGTCCAATCACCATCCCAGCAGGCCGAGTGACTTTGGCTTAGAGTATGTTTGAGAAATAAAATTTTTAAGTTAAAAAGTGTTTTTTTTACAAAAGCTTCATTTTTAAGTTTTTGTTAGAAGTGCATTTTGATAATTTTTTGGCTTTTTGAACATTTAAAAGCGCTTTTAATTTTTTTACCAAATGATTACTTAGTCTTCAAGATTGGTTGTCTATTCTAACAATATATTAGCTCTCAATGAATGTGAACTACAAATTAAGCTGAGGTTTTTTTAAAAGTAATTAATGCAGTCCTAGGAGTTGAAGACGTAGATTAATTAAGGTAAAGACTTTAGCCAGCCAATTATTTAGATGCAATATATATGTAAAGGCCATGTCATACCCGGCCGGCACATCGATCGAGTGGATCTTTCGTCCGATAACCACTCGTCCAGTATTCTTCAATATTATATAGCACACCTTCTCTGATAATCCCCATTTCTCTCACAATTGCATTCCTTAATGCTTTCTACACCCCAATAAAGTCAATAACTAGATCAATAATACGGATTAAGATCCCAGCTATTCTTCAAGAATTGCCCATGGATTTTTTTTGAAATCTTGACCACTCATTTTCATCAAACAACCACAAATTCGTCACGTGTCCCACCTAATATAAAGGTAAAGTCCGCTTAACCTCTTCAAACTACCACCATGTTGACAATTTATCCCTCAAACTATCAATTACGACAATTTACTCCCAAAACTACAAAAACAATGATAATGTATCCCCAATTTTAACAAAATGACGAAATTACCCGAATTAAATTAAAAACAAAAATACTAAAATTTAATTTTTATTTTCAAAATTTTAAGGGTATTTTTGTCTTATTGAAATTTTTATATGGGTAATTTCGTCATTTTGCTAGCGTCCCAGGGTACATTGTCATTGTTTTGGTAGTTTGGGGGGGTAAATTGTCGCAATTGTCAATTGATAGTTTGAGGGGTAGATTGCCATTGGAATGATAGTTTGAGAGGGTTAAGTGGACTTTACCCTATAAATTAATAAAATATTAGTTAAATTTTAAAAATAAATATAAAATAATTTATTAAAAAATAAAATAATTAAAAAAATAAAATGAGATGGTTCGGCCACCCCATTTGCCCCCTAAGGGATGGCCGGCCACCCCAGCTCAGCCTAGAGGGTGGCCGAACCACCCCTGGGGCCATGGGGGTGGCGTCGGGGGAGAATGGGAAACATACGATGACCTGATCGACCCGTAGTAGGAAACATACGATGCACAAACTTGTATAACTAAAGAATATTTAGGCCATGTTTGGCTTGTGGAATAAACTTCGGAAATGAAATGACTATTCATATATAGGAATAGTCATTCTCTTGTTTGGTAAGGATCTATTACTCGAAATAGTTATTCCTGTAGGAATGAATATTCTCATACACAAAGAAATACTTATTCCTCTTAAAAATGAAAGGAATAACTATTCCTTAAGGAATGTACAACTTTTGCTCAACTTTGGGCCAACTTTTGCCTTATTTTTTAATTAAAAAAATTAAAAAATTAAAGGTAAAAAAAGTTTTTGAAGCAATAATTTTTATTTTGGTTATTCTTTTTTCTTTTTTGGTATTTTTTTAAAATAAAAACTGTATTTTTTCCCTTATTTTTTAATTAAAAAAATTAAAAAATTAAAAATTAAAAAGTTTCTGAAGCAATAATTTTTATTTTGGTACTTCTTTTATTTGGTATTTTAAAAAAAAATCAAAATTGTATTTTTCTTCATAATAATGACCATGTTTTAAAAAATTGGTCATTATTATGAATAAAAGTACTTTTTTTTTAAAGACCAAATAAAAGAAGGACCTAAATAAAAATTATTGCTTTAGAAATTTTTTTAATTTTTTATTTCGTTATTTTTTTAAATTAAAAAATAAGAAAAAAATTAGCCCAAAGTTAGGGCTATATCATTCCTCTATTTTTTTTTATTTTTTTTTAAACTTAAACAAGAAAAAGAAAAAAGTGGTGGCCAAAGAGTGTTTAATTTGAAGCTCACCATTATAGAACATATAGGTTTCACGTACTAAACCATTCGGAATAGGTCGATTTTAAGACTAATCATAGATGCTAATTAATTACCTAGATGTATATGTGCTATAGGTATACTCTAGCATAGGCTCGTCCTCTGGCCCTTGATGACTAAAAAGGACGTCAGCAATGACGATTTAGAGCTTAATAGGAGGTCGAATATATATATATATATGTGTGTGTGTGTGTGTGTGTGTGCGCGCGCGCGCGCTACAGATATACTCTACCAAGAGATGACTAAGACTAATCATCGACGACTGACTTAGAATAGTCAATCCCATTCTTGGGGAATAGAAGGCCTACACGTCTCCTATTATGGTATTGACTAAGCTACACGTGATGACATTGACAGATAAATTGACATGCAAGTTGTTGGAGCTATCTATCGGGTATGCTTTTGAAGTTTGATTATAATGTGAATCATCGATTTTCATGAGTTCTTAGCTATTTTGGTTCACTTTGCTGCTCCCTAATGGATGATATATTGGTTAATTCTGCCTTTTACAAACATTATTATACGTTAATTCATCCAACAATAGTTCTGTTATATATTGTGGTTAATTGTATGCCTTTTAATTTAACTACTTTTTAAGTTATTTTTAGATCAGAACCCATGTATGTGTTGCAAGAAGACTTGACTTTTTCTTCTCCTTCTTTTTTTTTTTTTCCTAAGATATAACTGGGAAAAGGGGAGGGGTTTCAGGAAGACTTGACTATTCTCCAAGAAGACTTGATTATTCTCCAAAATGCATGTGTTGCGCAATCTGAAGCTCACCATTACCGAACATATAGGTTTCACGTACTAAACCATTCGGAATAGGTCGATTTTAAGACTAATCATAGATGCTAATTAATTACCTAGATGTATATGTGCTATAGGTATACTCTAGCATAGGCTCGTCCTCTGGCCCCTGATGACTAAAAAGGACGTCAGCAATGACGATTTAGAGCTTAATATGAGGTCGAATATATATATATGTGTGTGTGTGTGTGTGTGTGTGTGTGTGTGTGCGTGCTACAGATATACTCTACCAAGGGATGACTAAGACTAATCATCGACGACTGACTTAGAATAGTCAATCCCATTCCTGGGGAATAGAAGGCCTACACGTCTCCTATTATGGTATTGACTAAGCTACACGTGATGACATTGACAGATAAATTGACATGCAAGTTGTTGGAGCTATCTATCGGGTATACTTTTGAAGTTTGATTATAATGTGAATCATCGATTTTCATGAGTTCTTAGCTATTTTGGTTCACTTTGCTGCTCCCTAATGGATGATATATTGGTTAATTCTGCCTTTTACAAACATTATTATACGTTAATTCATCCAACAGTAGTTCTGTTATATATTGTGGTTAATTGTATGCCTTTTAATTTAACTACTTTTTAAGTTATTTTTAGATTAGAACCCATGTATGTGTTGCAAGAAGACTTGACTTTTTCTTCTCCTTCTTTTTTTTTTTTTCCTGAGATATAACTGGGAAAAGGGGAGGGGTTCCAGGAAGACTTGACTATTCTCCAAGAAGACTTGATTATTCTCCAAAATGCATGTGTTGCGCAATCACCATATTAAAGTTTCTCCTAACTTGAGGTCGTTAATTATGACACTTGGGTACTTGGCCAGAAATAATTTTTGGTGAACATATATTACAGGATGTTGCAAAAAGAATTAGGCATGTGTGAACCCAAAAAGAAAGAACGAAAAAAAGAATAGTAAGAGTTTTTTGGCAAAGTGTCAAAAGATGGTGGCTGTGACAGCTAATTTAGCTGGTTTGACAACGTTTTATTTTATTTTTGGAGTTTTTTGCTTTTAGCAGAAAGTCAAAAATACTAATATTCATCTCAAAAACCATATAAAGGTTTTTATCATACGAACCTATATTAACTGCAAATGTTATGAAAGTTCAAAATTTAGAGCTCTATTCAAGAGGATTAAGTAAAATTTATTTTTTCAAATTTTTTCAAATTTTTTTGTATTAATGGCATTTTTATTATTAAGAGGAGGAGGGCATAGTAATAATTAAAAATTTAAAAGAAATATTAACAAGTGAATGATAGTTCAAGGGAGAAGTGTAATTTATTTACAACAAGAAGATTTTAGAAGGATGACTAAGACTAGATTCCCTGATTAGAATAAGATTCCCAAGGGATGACTAAGACTAATCATCGACGATTGACTTAGACTAGTCAATCCCATTCCTGAGAAAGAAGGCCTGCACATCTCCTATTATCGTACTGACTACGCTACACGTGATAACATTAATAGATAAATTGACATCTTGGAGCTAGCGGGTATGCTTTTGAAGTTTGATTATGTGAATCATCGATTTTAATGAGCTCTTAGCTATTTTGGTTCACTTTGCTGCTCCTTAATGGATGATATTTTGGTTGATTAATTCTATGCCTTTTACAAATATTATTATACCTTAATTCATCAAACAGTAATTCTGTTATATATTATGGTTAATTATATGCCTTTTAATTTAACTACTTCTTTAAGTTATTTTTAGATCAGAACCCATGCATGTGTACATTGCAAGAAGACATTTTTTTTTTTTTTTTTTTTTATGAGATACAACCGGGAACAAATGGTTACGGGAAGACTTAATTATTCTCCAAGAAGACTTGATTATTCTCCAAAATGCATGCGTTGCAATCACTAAATTAAAATTTCTCATTACCCGACGTTATTAATTATGGCACTTGGTACTTGGTTAGAAAATTTTTTTGGTGAACATATGTGATAAGATGTTGCAAAAAGAATTAGTTATGAACCCAAAAAGAAAAGAAAAGAACAGTCAGAGCTCTTAGGCAAAATGTCAATGATAGTGGCTGTGACAGTTAACTCAGTTGATTTGACAGTGTTTAATTTTATTATTGTTTTTAATCTTTTTGGAGTTTTTTTGCTTTTTAATAAAAAGCCAAAAATATTAATATTCATCTCTGAACCTAAAATAAATACAAAATATTTAAAATTACTTTTACTTTTATATTTTTTTCAATTATAAGAAAAAAACCCTATAAAATTTTTTATCATACGAACCTACAATTTTTGCGGTGCAGTTTGCTGGGTGATGGCAAGTTATGAAGGAGGTTTTCATTTTTTTTAAAATTTTTTTTTTTAAAAAAAAAGTAAGTCCTGATAGAGTTTATTTACTGTTTAGCAGCCACTAGGCAGTCTAGGCCGTCCCATTCACGGCCATTGGGTGGGTCATATGTGTTACAGCACATCACATCACTCATCACAGCAATTTTTTCCTTTATTTTTCATGGTTTTAAATAAAGGAAAATCATATTCCGATGAATTTTGTACTGTCTTGTTCGTTGAATTGTCTAAATATGATGTACTTATGATGTGTTGCCGACATCATTTTAAGGCACAAAACTTCTTTATGCTAGTACCCACGAAAATGACTCCTAGTAACTCCTTTTAAGGGATGGAAGAGAATTATAAACCCACAAATCAAAGAAATTCATGTTATACATTTTATTTTCCTTCTCAAAATTACTATTAAATTTAGATGTATCACTATTAAATTTTAATCTAACAAATATTTTTTTCATATTATTTAAATATTTTTTATATTAGAACTTATAATTAGAAAAGGGAAATGAGAATAAGGAATAGAGACTCAGAGAATTAGGGTGATTCGGCGTATATGGCCTACGTCTACACATCAAAGCCCACATCTTAGCTACATATTACGTTGATATATTTGATTGTGTACAATACTCTATTTATAGAGAAATAATATGAACGTTACAAATCTTTTATACTTTTACATTAACAACAATAAAGTTAATTATCATTTGTAACTCTTGACTCTTGAGTTAATTTAACTTTTAACTCTTAAGTTCTTTGTCTCTTGAGTTACTGTAACTTTTGTCCCAATACTTTGAATTAAATAATAAAAAGGTCAAGAGAGAGGAAAGAAAAACCCATTTAAATATTGTTTCAAATAAATGTTATAGAAAAGAGAAAATTGAAAGAGCCACCTCAATTTTGGAATAAATTAATATTCGATTTTGATTAAATAGTAATCTTAAGATTCACATTAATTTTGAGAGAACACAAGAAAGATATAAACCTTCATTTTAACATTATTCAAAGTGATATCCTAAATTTAGAGTTACTTTTGCTTTTCTTGATTTTAAGGGAGTCGTCTGTTTCAAATAATTTTTATTATATTTTGAGGTATATCTAGAATAAAATTTAAGAAAGCTCCAGGTAGTGATGTTATAGACAATTTTGAATGTACAAGGCCAAGTCACACACGGCGCATCGAGTGGGTCTTTCGTCCATATGCATATAAGAATTCCAGATTTAAAGACAATTTTACAAACAAAAACGCAGTAAACTTAAAATCTTCTTCTCAGAAATAGTGGGGGCTATGGGTTTCCATGGGATGCTTATGCAACTCACTTGGGTTGGTGTGCTATTATCAGGAATGGCAGCCGCCGCAGTAGCAGCTCAATTAGCACTCCCTAACGACCGATGTGGAGATTACATGCCTTTTAATTTAACTACTTTTTAAGGTTATTAATTTTTAGATCATAACCCATGCATGTGTGACGTGTTGCAAGAAGACTTGACCTTCTTTTTCTTTTTTTTTCTTTTTTTTTTTTCCGAGATATAATTGGGAAAAGGAGAGGAGTTTCAGGAAAACTTGATTATTCTCCAAGAAGACTTGATTATTCTCCAAAATGCATGGTGCATGTTGCAATTACCAAATTAAAGTTTCTCCTTACTAGACGTTATTAATTATGACACTTGGGTACGTACTTGGTCAGAAAGATTTTTTGGTGAATATATTACAGGATGTTTCAAAAAGAATTAGTTATGTTAACCCCCCCAAAAAAAAGTTAAGAATTCTTAGGCAAAGTGTAAAAGATATTGGTTGTGACAGCTTTTGACAACCTTTTATCTTATTATTATTTATTATTTTTTGGATTTTTTTGCTTTTTAATATTTACAATCATCTTTAAACATGAAATATTTACAACTTACTTTTACTTTTTATATTTTTTCTACTAAAAAATTAAAAATACCCTCTAAAATTATAAAAGATCTGAGGCCTCTTGATGACCTCATTGATTGATCGTTGTTTAGAATTGCGTATGGGTCCTCCTCAACCTCCATGATGACATCTGTAAAATTTCACAATTTTTTGATGTATGAGTTCACGGCTTAGCAAGTAAAAATATACCGACTTGTCTTGTGTGTGATATGAACCATTTTTTTATAAAATTTCTTTCTCTCTCACATTTCCCAAAACAAATCCCATTTTTAAAATAAGTGCATAGTTTTCACAAAACATCTAAACAACAATTAAATCATAAGAACATAAAACAGATGCAGATATATATAAAACTAGTTTTGTAAAAATCTCATCTTCATACTTTATTTTCCTCCTAGCAAAATTTGGGTATCACAACGACTCATTTATGCATGTCTTCTAAATTCCATGCAAGCCCCTCTTATATCAAAGTACTTATCAGAATTCTATTTTTATCATAATCGCAACAACACTACCCCAAAAAATAAAAAAAATAAAAACCCCAAATTAGTGACGTTTTAAAAAAAAATAATAATAACTAAAATGTAGGGGTGCAAAGGCGGTTACGGTTAGCGGTTAGTGGCAATAACCGCTAACCGTAACCGCCCTAGCGGTTAGTAAATTTCACTAACCGCAACCGCTAACCGCCTAGCGGTTAACGGTTAGCGGTTAGTGGCCGGTTAGCGGTTAGTGAAATAGATAACCGCCCGCTAACCGCTTTTTTAAAATTGGGCTTTTTTTTTTTGGCTTTTTTTTACCCTCATTTTTTTTCTTGTATTTTTAATATCTTCTTGGGCCCAATTGCTATAAATATTTGAATTGTCATTGGATCATATGATTAAGTGTTGATCTTATAAACTTACAAACAAACAAAAATACTTCAATTGTAGTTATAAGTAACACATTGTTTAATCCAATGTCAATTACTTAATTTGATATTATATGAATCACATTGTCATTGTCATTGTACATGAATAATTGATTAAGTATTGGAATTGTAATTGGATCATATAGTTAAATATTTATCTTATACATTTATATTATTCAATATGCATATAATATAACTATAAGCAATTATATATATATATATAAAATTCAAAATTGTTCAAAATTGTTAATTTTCTTTTTTTTTTTCTTTCAAAAAATGGTTAAATTTCTTTTTCTAAAAAATGTTCAAAAAATACATTAATACTTCAATTGTGATTATAAGTAACACATTGTTGAATCTAATGTCAATTACTTAATTTGATATTATATAATCATATAGTCTCATTAAATTATATCATATGATTCATATGATTAATTATTTAAATTCTTATCATATTTACTTATAATCTTTTTTCTTTGAATTGAACTTAATATCTAATGGTAAATGGTAATGTTCAAACTCCTAAATCCTAAATTCCTAAAGTATCTAATAATGCTTTAATTAAATTGTAGACTTGTAGTTATAAGTAACATATTGTTTAATTCAATTGAATCAATTGTGATTATCATTGTACATGAATCATATGATTAACTTGTAGACTTATGACTTATGAGTTATGTCATATTATATATGTATTATTTATTATTATATAATCATATGATTTAATGATCAAGTCATCATGTGATATAATCATATCAATTATAGTGATAATATATAAATTACTAAAATTATAATGATAATACATTAATACTTAAATTATGTTTATAAGTAACACATTGGTCATTGTTTAATCCAATGTCAATTACTTAATTTGATATTATACGAATCATATCATCATTGTACATTAATAATATGATTCACTTGAAGTCTTGAATAAAGTATTTGAATTGTCATTGAATCATATGATTAACTATTGATATTATACATTTATATTATTCATATACATATGTAGACTTATATAGACTTATAGGTTTATAACATACATTGGAAATAAGTCTCTAGATATTTAATTGTTGTATTAGTATGAATTAGTATGAATTAGTATACTTATGAGTTATGTCATATTATATATGTATAATTTGTTATTATATAATCAAATGATTTAATAATCAATCTCATGTGATATAATCATATAAATTATAGTGATAATATATTAATACTCAAATTGTGATTTAATTATTTTTTTAAAAAAATTGTGATTTAATGATCAAGTGATTATATGATATAATCATATAAATTATAGTGATAATATATTAATACTCAAATTGTGATTTAATTATTTTTTTAAAAAATGTGATTTAATGATCAAGTGATTATGTTATATGTATAATTATAAAAATATATTATATAAAAAGGCGGTTAGCGGTTAGCGGTTACGGTTAGTAGACCCAATAACTGCTAACCGATAACCACTAGGCGGTTATGGCGGTTAGCGGTTAATGCGGTTAAACGGTTAGGCGGTTAGGCGGTTGGCGGTTATAGCGGTTAGCGGTTAGCGGGCGGTTAAAAACCGCCCGCCTTTGCACCCCTAGTGGCCGTCATACGCGGCTGTGACTGCGTGACTGCGTTCCGTCTATTATGATGCATCAACCAAACCCTCCTCCAACGTGATACACCAACTTCTGCCAATTATATTATATGTATTAATATAAGAGATATGATAAGATATAATCAAACGATTTAGTTGACGTTGACCCGGCCATCATGGCCCTCCGTCCATTTTCATCGTGGTCCTCCGATCCCCACCCACCCCATATGGCCTTATGTTTTTATATAGAAACTTCTTGCCATATAATACTATCAAGTACTAATCAACAAGTCGTCCAGACTTTGTAAAATAATCTAAGAACTTCCCATGCCAATGTATAAATAATTATTAGTCAGTGACAGAATTATAGGATTAGGATCCCCTCCCAATAATGGGAGAAATGGAGATTCTCCAATTTTTAATTTTGGCCGTCAATTTTTATCTAACAGCCTATATGATATCATGTGTCCCACTTAAATTAAATAATAAAATATTAATGAATTTTTAAAAATAAAAATAATAAAAAATTAAAATAAAAAATATATATATAAAATCAAATTAAAAAAAACTGGGGTGGCCGGCCACCCCAGTTGAGTTTAGGGGTGGCTTCGGCCACTTCAAACTAGCCCGTTGCACTCCCAATGGCCAAAAAATTTTAATTTTTTTATTTTTATTTGGCCCTTGGGGTGGCCAAACCACCTCCAAGTAGACTCAACTGTGGTGGCCGGCCATCCCTTTTTTTATTTGATTTTAATTTTTTATTATTTTTACTTTTAATTTTTTTTAGGTGAGACATATAAACTGTTTAATAAAAATAACTGCCAGAATTAAAAATTGAAAAATCTCTAATTCTCCCAATAATGGGGGATCCTATCCAGAATTATAGAACAATGCTCTTGGTTTTGTCTCGACAATTTGACTACGTGCCGCGTACGTTCTGGGCCGGGGTTTAGACTTTTCTTTCTATTTGTTTAATTTATAATAATGATTAGGTACGTACCAGTATATAAGACTAAATTCTCTCATAGTGTCAATGAAATGACAAGTTTTAAATCATTTTTATACCTCAAAGGGGGGCACTCGTGCATGGTTCAACACATTTAATAGTTTCCGTGTATTGTCAGATGAGTATTATTAATTAAGAAAATGTTTTTAAAGAAAAATGTTTGATCCAGATTACGTATAAGAAGAATAATTAGATTTTCTTAAGTTTAGCTTACAAGGAAATTAATGTTTTAAGAATATTCCTTGAAACCAACTCAACCCTAAACCAAATGCTTTTAACTTATTATGGGTTGACGTTGAGTTCGACAACACTAAAACTTGACATAAAAAAATGTTTTATCCAGATTCCAGAGTCTAAGAAAAAGAATTTTAGGTTTTCTTAAGTTTAATTAGTTTACAAGGAAATTAATTTTTTAAGAAGTTTCTCTGTCATGCTGAGTTCAATGTTTTCAAAAAGAGTTTTAAAAGAAAAATGAATTTAATTCAACTATTTTCTTGGTTGGAGATTTTACTTATTGAACCTTTTCGCTCACCCTTTCATCTTTTAATTTTCAGGTTATGATTAGCAAGCTTTATGAGGCGAGATGGGGCTTAGGAGACTATTAAGTTCTCAGCATGAAACTCATTTATCTTTAAATAAGTGGAATCCCGCAAAACAGAATGTTAATAGCTATGGAACTTTAATAAGAATTATGTCGTTATTTTAAAATTAAAAAATAATTCTAAATTTATTAAAATTACTATTAAATATGTGGGCACGTGTGTGAATCTCACATAAACCTGAAAGATTCAATTATTATTTTGATATTTTGAAAAGGATTCGGATCTCCTGAAATTCTTAGGAGAATTTTAGTTTCTGAAATTCCAGATTCAAGCTATCAATTTTCATCCAAAAGTTATTATTATACCACGTGTCCCATGATTAATAAATTTGTAATGATATTATTGATATTAATAATTATCATTATTTTATTAGTAGTGGGACATATGGTAGGATAATGGCTCTTGGATGAAAATCAATGACTTGAATCTGAAATTTTAGAAACTAAAATTCACCTAAAAATTTCAAAGAATTTCCCTAAAAATTTCAAGGAATCTGAATTCTTTTGAAAATTGGGAAATAAGAAAATGAGTGGGTGAAGGCTTATAATAGCATGTCTCGTTAGAATTTTAACCAAAGCTTCCGCAATAAATTAAATGAGTTTTTCAATTAATATTCTCTTTTAATCATGCATTTATTTAGTTGCTTTGTTTGACCTGATTGTAGGGGTGCAAAGGCGGTTACGGTTAGCGGTTAGTGGCAATAACCGCTAACCGTAACCGCCTTAGCGGTTAGTAGATTTCACTAACCGCAACCGCTAACCGCCTAACGGTTAGCGGTTAACGGTTAACAGCCGGTTAGCGGTTAGCAAAATAGATAACCGCCCGCTAACCGCTTTTTTAAAATTTGGCCCTTTTTTTTGGCTTTTTGGGCTTTTTTTTACCCTCATTTTTTTTTCTTGTATTTTTAATATCTTCTAAATCCTAAATTCCTATAGTATCTAATAATACTTTAATTAAATTGTAGACTTGTAGTTATAAGTAATATATTGTTTAATTCAATTGAATCAATTGTGATTATCATTGTACATGAATCATATGATTAACTTGTAGACTTATGACTTATGAGTTATGTCATATTATATATGCATTATTTATTATTATATAATCATATGATTTAATGATCAAGTCATCATGTGATATAATCATATCAATTATAGTGATAATATATAAATTACTAAAATTATAATGATAATACATTAATACTTAAATTGTGTTTATAAGTAACACATTGGTCATTGTTTAATCCAATGTCAATTACTTAATTTGATATTATACGAATCATATCATCATTGTACATTAATAATATGATTCACTTGAAGTCTTGAATAAAATATTTGAATTGTCATTAAATCATATGATTAAGTATTGATATTATACATTTATATTATTCATATACATATGTAGACTTATATAGACTTATAACATATATAGACTTATAAGTTTATAACATACATTGGAAATAAGTCTCTAGATATTTAATTGTTGTATTAGTATGAATTGATATACTTATGAGTTATGTCATATTATATATGTATAATTTGTTATTATATAATCAAATGATTTAATAATCAATCTCATGTGATATAATCATATAAATTATAGTGATAATATATTAATACTCAAATTGTGATTTAATTATTTTTTTTAAAAAAATTGTAATTTAATGATCAAGTGATTATATGATATAATCATATAAATTATAGTGATAATATATTAATACTCAAATTGTGATTTAATTATTTTTTAAAAAAATTGTGATTTAATGATCAAGTGATTATGTTATATGTATAATTATAAAAATATATTATATAAAAAGGCGGTTAGCGGTTAGCGGTTACGGTTAGTAGACCCAATAACCGCTAACCGCTAACCGCTAGGCGGTTATAGCGGTTAGGCGGTTAGCGGTTAATGCGGTTAGTCGGTTAGGCGGTTAAGCGGTTGACGGTTATAGCGGTTAACGGTTAGCGGGCGGTTTTTAACCGCCCGCCTTTGCACCCCTAAAATGCGTCATTTTACTATTCAAACGACAACGTTTGAACAGTGGACATCACTATTCATGCGCATAAGGCAACGTTTGAATAGTAATACTGTTCAAAACGATACTACTCACGCATTGAAATGTGCCGTTTGTTACTGTTCAAACGATAACAAATAATTTTTGAAAAATTTAATGCTCAAAATTGGCTTTTATAACAACCACACACATTTAAAAACTTCAAAAATTTTCTCTCTCTCACCCACCGACACACTTAAAAATTATTATTATTTTTTAAAAAATAAAAAAATAGAGGGGTGGCTGCCAACCAGGGAGGGGGTGGCCACGCGCCACCCCCATTATTTGTAGTGCAAAATAATATAACCACTCACATGGTTTTCATAATATCGTTAAGAAAAATGTTAGGCTTACAAACAAATTTTACAAAAAAACATTTACAACATGATGTGACATAATATAATTGAATTTCTCAAAAGTTGAATTTATCTCATTTCTAATCATGATGTTGTGCCATATTATATTGTAAAAAATTTGTTGTAAAATTTACTTGTAAGCCTAACGTTCCTCTATTATTAATATTTACTCTTATGTGCAACCCTACACGAATATTATAAGTTTGCAACGATACTAAAGAAAACGAGATCTAGAGCACGAGTCATCTTTCAAAACTTTGTTACCCGGGCACCTCGTCACTTCGCACGTTGAACTCTTCTCTCAAGCCAGTGTTGACTTCGATAAGAATTTTTTTTTTTTTAAAAAAATTTTTTATCGCATTTTGATTAATTTCTAACTTATATTTGATCGCTTGAATTTATTAAGGCACAATACAAGGAGACAAAGCATGCAACACAAGAAGACAAAATAACGGCAATGAACGGTGTAATAAAGGCTAGTAACAGTGTCACACCTCATGTATAAATAAACCATCATTTATATTGAAATGGAATCAAGGGAAAATTGTAATCCCTAATATTACACTGTGTTCTTCCTCTCTCCCTCCTTACCTTCTTCAATATTTTCAATATCCTACAAACTTCCATAGAATTCCCTAAATGTGACTTATTTAATGATGTGGTGCCGACATATTATTATTATTATTATTGTCTGTGCAATGCGTCCTAGTAATTTTTACTGTAAATAAAAGCTTTCGTCTTGACATGAACAAGAATTATGGACCCAAAAATCCAAGAAACGAGCCGATTTGGCAATCTATTCCTTAAAAAAAAAATATCAAATTTCTTTCTTCACAATATTAAACCACTTTTTCATTTTTTTCCTACAAAAAATTCAAAATTTCTTTTTCATTTATATAAGTTTTTCCATCCAATTTATTTCACCCTTCAATTGTTATTTTTTTTCTTAAAAAAAGTCAAATTTCTTTTCTTTTTTCATTAATTATCCAATATCCTCTAAATGCAAGAAATTTCGCCCATGGACCGACGCGTGGCTCAAGCCTAATTTCTCCTTAGCATTGGTCATTCAACTAACTGGGTCAATTTTTTTGGTCCGTCAACGGCAGCTTTCGCGCGCTGTTTAACTATCCATGATATTACGCTTATTGCTTGCTTTTTTTTTTTTTTTTTTTTTTTTTTATTGTAAATCAACAATAACCGTAATAAAATACAAAACATTTGAGAGAAGAAAATGTTAGGTATTCTCCTAGTGTTTTTCTTGTATCTTTCTAATCTTTTGTAAAAATTATTTTATAAAAAATAAATAAGAAAGCTGCTTCTTATATTTCACTTGTTTTTTATAAAATAATTTTCACCTAAGACAAAGAGGATATAAGAAGAACACGAGAACATATCTAAAAGATATGTTCTTTTTACATTCTAAAAGAAAGGTGTCGCTTTTAAAGATTAGATTGTAAAAAAAAATGGTTACACTCCAATTTGAAAGAATTTCCTGTCCATTTCTTGACTGGTTCATATAGGACTAGTCGGTGCTTGGCTTTTATAAAGAGGAGGTGATTCAAGGTTGTGGGCAGCACAAAGAAAGACTAAATTATACAAAAGAAGAGACACAGAAAAAGGTAAGCCATGGCTTTCCGTGGAATGCTTTGGCAACAAAAATTGCTTTTTGGGGCATTCATTTTAGCAGCAACAGCTACATCTCAACCCGATCCGAACTGCAACAAGACATGTGGAAATCTTAGCATTCCATACCCATTTGGAACAACCGAGGGCTGTTACCTTGATTCATCTTTTCTCATCACTTGTAACTACACGTCCGCCGGCACTCCAACACCATTTCTGCGCAAAGGTGATCTACCTGTCCTCAACATATCATTGGATGGTGAGCTGCGAATCTTATCCTCCATAGCCCGTGACTGCTACAACGAGTCAGGGTTTTTTGTCAACGGCACATATTCCGGGTTCTCATTGTCGAAGTTCCGCGTCTCATATACGAGGAACAAGTTCACTGCCATCGGTTGCGCCACTTATGCGTATATTTCGGGGGAAGTTGATGATGGTAATTCAGAAGTAAAGAACTACACGGCTGGATGTACATCAGTCTGTGACACATTTGACAGCATGGATAACGGGTCTTGCTCTGGCATTGGCTGTTGCCAGACTTCTATCCCAGAAGGATTAATAGATTTCACTACTGCAGTTGGGAGCTTCAAGAACCACTCCAAAGTATACAGGTTCAATCCTTGTGATTTCGGTTTTGTGGTGGAAGAAAAAGCCTACAACTTTTCTCGCTTTGATCTTAAAAGTTTACAGTTTAGAGAGACCTTTCCCGTGGTGCTTGATTGGGCAGTAGGAAATGACACATGCCCAGATGCTCAAAAGAATTTGACGAGCTATGCATGCAAGGCTGCACATAGTGAATGTTACAATTCCACCAACGGTCCAGGGTATCGTTGCAAATGCTCCAGTGGCTTTCTGGGGAACCCTTACCTCCCTGATGGTTGCTTTGGTAATTAAATACCTTTCGTTTTGCAAGCTTTTTTTTTTTTTTTTTTTCCTTTTTCTGTTGGGATATTTGTAATATTTACATGCACATGTTTATTACACATTTGTTGCATGTCTTTAATTGGTAAATGAGCATAAAGGTTGTATTGCTACCTATGTTTCAGATATTGATGAGTGCAGCAACAAACTAGACAACTGCGATAATAAGTCTCAAATATGCAACAACTCTCCTGGGGGTTTCTACTGTTCTTGTAGCGAGGGGTACGAAGTCGATGGAAGCGGAACAAGTTGCCGTGCTAAAGTCAACCAATCTAAGGTTATCAGTATTGCTTTGGGTAAGTACTTGACACTTATATTATTTATTGATTTGTTTTGGTTTTTGCTTGGTAATTTATTCAATTATTACTAGCTCCATCAAGTATTGAAAGCCTTGTTATTAGGTTGTTTAAATTTCATACAAATTTGGACAATTTAAAAATAAAAAATTACGGAATCCACTTATCTCAACTAGCAGATAGCTAGGTTTCACATTTTACACTACTACTCAAAACAGGGTAAACTTGACATCCCCTCCCCTCCCCCTCTCTCTTAAGATGCACAAAATTTCAAGCAGTCTAATAAGACCAATTCTTCGTCCGTACTGTTGGCGTGGAAGTATGGTTTGGTTCAAAGTCGTTGACTTTAAGACCAATCATGCAGGATATTTAGCTAGATCATAGATGTATATATCTTGTATATGTGGTGGGGATGCACTCGATCTACCGTAGGCTCGTCCTCTGGCCCTTGATGTAAATGTGGAATCCATCTGGACGGCGATATATCAAACCCGACCATGCCTCACTGGACAAGGCTGGTGGTCGTTCGGCAAAGTTTCTTTCTCTTGGATATTTTTTTTCTGGCTCTTAAGAGACCATCAAGGTATCTTAAGAAAGGAGCGAAAGATACCATCAAAGTCTCTTTATACTTTGATGGTCTTAGTATCTTTCGCTCCTTTATCTTTTTTTTTTTTTTTTCCCAAATATTTATATTCAAGTTTGTTTTTTTTTTGGTAGGGTTTTGTATGAGTTTATATATCCATGGATATTCACACCTCCTATTTTTCTCGAAAATAGTAAAATCTTGCTAAAATTTTGTGGACGTAGCCATTAATGATGAATCATATAAATATTGTGTTAATTTTGTGATATTACTTTTTTTAGTGTTATTAATTTTTTTTGCATTTCACTAGTTCTAGAAAATATGATTAATTTCCTAACATTCTAAACTAACAAAGAAACATTAAGGTTTTAAGAAAGAAAAGACGACACCTCAAAACTTGGTTCACCACATCTACTTTTATAGACTTCTATTTTATAAATTACGTATGTTTTACTTTGATATATAAAATTGGACAAGAACCACATTGTTCGCCATGCATGGTACGTAGATGTATGCTATATGCGACATCACTAGCTACGTTGTAAAACAAATGTCGCCTATATATTTTGTTTCCATTAATCAAAATGCATGCATGTTTGATTCTTTGGACATGCGCAGGTATCAGCATAGGCCTCTTAGCATTGGTTGTGGGAGGTTCTTGGATATCTTGGGTATTGAAAAGAAGAAAGCTTCTCAAGCTCAAAGAAAGATTCTTCAAACAAAATGGTGGATTAATGTTACAACAAAAACTCTTGAGTCATAGAGGGTCGGTCAAGACAGATAAAATCTTTAGTGCAAAAGAGCTTGAAAATGCCACAAACAACTACGATAAGAGTAGAGTCATTGGTCAAGGAGGCTATGGAACTGTTTACAAAGGAGTGTTGCCTGATAACAAAGTAGTTGCCATTAAAAAGTCCAAAATCAGTGATCAAAGACAGATTGAGCAATTCATAAATGAAGTGGTTGTGCTCACCCAAATTAACCATAGGAATGTGGTTAAGCTATTAGGTTGTTGTTTAGAAACAGAAGTGCCCTTACTAGTTTATGAATTCATCACAAATGGGACTCTTTCTGACCACATTCATAATAAAAGCCTATCATCCTCACTTTCATGGGAAATACGTTTGAAGATAGCAGCAGAAACTGCAGGAGCACTTGCATACTTACACTTTTCAACTTCTATGCCAATTATACACAGGGATGTGAAAACTACAAATATACTATTAGATGATAACTACATGGCAAAAGTGTCTGACTTTGGAGCTTCGAGGCTAGTACCTCTTGATCAAACACAATTAACCACTTTGGTGCAAGGAACTTTCGGATACTTGGATCCCGAATACTTCCATACTAGCCAACTAACAGAAAAAAGTGATGTCTATAGCTTTGGCGTTGTTGTGGCAGAGCTATTAACGGGAAATGAGGCACTCTCTTTCAATAGGCCCGAAAGTGATCGAAATCTAGCAATGTACTTTGTTTCTGCAATAAAAGAGGATCGCCTACTTGAAATTCTTGACAATCACATTGTCAATGAAAGTAATATTGAAGAACTAAAGGAAGTTGCTAATCTTGCAAAAAGGTGCTTAAGGGTAAGAGGGGAAGATAGGCCTTCAATGAAGGAAGTGGCAATGGAGTTGGAGGGATTAACAGTTATGGGGAAGCATCCATGGGGAAAGGCTGCTATCTACACGGAAGAGACTGAGTACTTGCTCGATGTCCCTGCACACTCTTTCAACATTGATGTTGGCACTTCTACCACTGGGTACGATAGCATGCCAAACCAGCTACTAGAACCACTGGATGATGGTAGATAATTTATTAGTGCATGGTGATGCAGACGACAAGTTATTGGGTCTTATAATTTTATTTAGGTTTTATTAGTTGTAATTTATGTTTATTTTAATTTTCAAGAGTCAAAGTATTTTGTAATTCAATAAATGGGTGTTTTCCTATATTATTTTTGGTAATTCAATAAATGGAAACAAATTACGTTGCACTAGAGCGTTGCCTTGGGGTTTAATTGTGAGTTTATGTAAGCATGCTTTGTACTCCAATGGAGAAAAACTTTGATGGAATAAAATTATGAAAATGGGATTTTCTCTTCTATCTCTTTATCTCCCCAGTTCTTCTCTTTTCTCTCTTTTTCCCGTCCTCTCTCTTTCTATCTTCTTTATTAATTTTCTACTCTTTTTGCCCTAATTTCACATTGTATTGTCGTGATCAATGTTTATCCCGCGTCACAAGGTTATATATATATGCCTGCATCATATGATGAAATCAATTATATATTGATATATCTCTTGTTTAGCTATATATATATATATAGGTAGTGAGACCAAGTGATGAAAGAGATGTGCAATTGTTTTTTAAACTATGTAAGTTCTTGTTGGCTTAATTCGGTAAGCAAAATGGTGACCAAAAGTGCCAAGATTCATCATCCATTCAATTACCATTTGGACGAGAAGAAGTGCCGTTCGGATGCTCGAAGAATTCTATTTTCCTCGAGAGCCTCGTTTGCAATCTCGTTTGCAATCCCGTCCAGACGAGCTCGATAAATAGGAATTCCCGAGAGCCTTGTCTGCAGTCTCGTCTGAACCCCATCCGGACGAGTTCGATAAACAAGAATTCCCGAGAGCCTCGTCTGCAGTCTCGTCTGAATCCTGTCCGGACGACTTTTACTAAAAAGGTTATATCTTGAGTTTCAAGCCTCTGATTGGAGCAATCTTTGCGGCGTTGGAAAGTTAACTCAAGGATCTACAAAGTCATGTTTCATAAGGTTTAGCTAATTCCAATGTTTACTGGGTCAAAACGGGCAATAAAGAGAAGACTACGAAGCTGGGCGGAATGGCTCGTGTGCAATCTCGTCCGGACGAGACTGCAGACGGCCATGTGTTAAAAAACACTTTCTGGCTGTGTTTTGTTGTCCCGTCCGGACGGCACATGTTCCCGTTCGGACGCCGCGTACCTGTAACAGTTTTAAATGAATATAAACTCTTTCCTAGGTCTAGGGATGATGGGGCTATTATAAATACACCTCTATAGGAAGAGAGAGGCACGAATTTCTGCATCTAGAATTCGCTTTTGTGTGCTAAGAGGGTAGAGTCTGTTCTCTCTCTTAGAGTGATCGTTTGTGTTTACTTGTTGATTGTTGAAGCGAAGTCAATCGGAGTTCCGGTGAAGGGAGATCACGTAGAAGGATTGTGCCAGTTGTCTCTGGAAAGGGCTACTGCGGTAGAAGGCAAGTGGGTCGCTTGTCTTATACAAGATCGTGTCAATTGCAAAGGTTTTGTAAGTGTGAACGTCTTGTAATCCTTTATTCTTTTACTGAGTTTGTTGATTTCCTGGGTTTGAATGCCTCGGAGAGGTTTTACAATTAGAGAGTTCTCTAATTGGTTTCCTCTTCGTAACCAAAATATCTGTGTTGTTTATTGTTTATTGTTTCATATATTTTTGGTTGTTTATTAATTGTTAGGTCAAATCTATTTCCGCATAAATTGTGTGAAACACCTATACATTCAAAATAGGTGTCGTTTGGTGTCGTATATAGAATTTTCAATTGGTATCAGAGCAGGTTCACTCTGTTTGGATTAATTTCCTGAGTGAGATCCTAGACTCCTCATAATATGTCTCACACAGTTGCACCTAACTCACTTCCCGTCTTTGACGGATCCAATTATACGTTTTGGAAAATTCGTATGAAAGCATATCTCAAATCTGTTGACGTTTGGCATATTGTTGAATCTGGATGGACTAATCCTGATAAGGCAATTGCCGAATTTTCAAAGGATGAAAAGAGTGCTTCGTCTGCGAATGACAAAGCGTTAAATGCCATCTTCACATCTATCTCCATCGAAGAATTCTCAAGAATTTCTCGATGTGTAATAGCTAAAGAAGCATGGGAAACATTGGAAATTACTCATGAAGGGACTAAAATTGTGAGAGCTTCAAAAATTCAGATGTTAGTTTCTCAATTTGAAGAGATTAGGATGGAAGAGGAAGAGACATTTGATGATTTTTATTCTAAGCTTAGCACTATTAGAAATTCTACTATTAATCTTGGAAAGAAAATGAGTGATGCTAAGATAATAAAGAAAATCTTAAGATCTCTACCTGCGATGTTTATACCTCAGATTACTGCTATACAACAGAGCAAAGATCTAGAGTCAATGAGAGTAGAGGAACTTGTTGGTTCTCTTCAGACATTTGAACTCATGTTACCTAAGCCCAAAAGCTCAAAAAATCTTGCTCTTAAGATCAAGGCTGCTAAAGGTAAATATGTAGTTCATTCTGATGAGGATTCTGGAGACGATGAAGAAATAGCAATTATTGCTAGGAAGTTTAGAAAATTTTTCAAAAACAATGGAAATTTTAGAAGTAGGGAATCAAAAAATTTTGTGAATCCTAGTAATGAGGTTAGAGATAATTATGAAGGCAAAAATGATTAAAATCATAAAGATAAATTATCTCGTGGTCGTAAGTGTCATGAATGTGGTGGTATTGGTCATATTCGTGCTAATTGTGGAAATTTGATAAATTCAAAAGGCAAGGCCTTTAATGTGACTCAAAGTGATGAGTCAGACAATGAGGAAAAAGCTGGAAATTGTGCTAATTATGTAGCCTTTGGGATTTCTTATGGTAGTGAACATGAGGCTAGTGAGTCTAACTCTCTAGATAGTGAACATGGCATATGTGATAATGAATCAGAAGAGGAGGGTGATCTGCAAAATGCTTATAATGATCTGTATGTGGAATGCATTAAATTGAAGAAGTTAAATAAGCAACACTTGCAGAAACTCAAAGATGTTAATCTTGAAAATGATCGACTTTCTGTTGCTTTAACTGATTTACATGCTATTCATCATACTTTGATGTCTGAAAATCACATGTTAATTGCCAAAGTGAAATCCTTAGAGAATGAGCTTAATGAATCAAGAAATCATCTGAAAACATTCTCTAGTGAAAAGCTAAATCACATGTTGCATAATCAGAAACATTCGTTTGATAGAACTGGATTGGGCTTTGATAAATCTGTTGTTTCTTCAACTAATGTTTCTTCTCCTTCAAAGTTAATTTTTGTGAAACCAGTTTGTAAAGAAGAAAGCTTGACTAAGAAGAAGGAAATGTATCATCCAGTTTCAAGAGGTGAGAAAGGTAAGGGAATTCTAACTGATTCCTATGTGTCTCGTTCTACACCGAGACGTGCTCATATGCCAAGGAACCAACATTTTCAAAGGTTCATTCCTACATGTCATCACTGTGGTAAGATTGGACATATTCGCCCTAATTGTTTTCAGTTGAATAATCATGAGTCAAAAAGAGACTATTTGCATTCTAGGGATAGTCATAAGGAATTATTCAACATGCTAAGGGGTGTTATCACCCAGTTAAATGACTTGGACAAGAGTCGCACTTCTGTTCCCAAAATGAAAAAAGTTTGGGTTAAGAAGGTTGATACCGTTCACCCGTTGAAGGGGAGTGGTATTGGACTTACCTAGTTTAGGTGGGCACATTGCATGCCTAGGACAGACGTTGCTTATATATATATATATACATATATATATTTGTGTCCTAGTGTCATAGTTTGTTGGGTGTTTGTTTTGTTTTGTTTAAATTTTTGTTGTTGTTTGTTTTTGTTGTTTATGTTTTGGTTCTTTTAACATGTTCTGTTTTGAGTTCATTTAAAAATAAAATAAAATAAAATAAAAAATAAAAAATAAAAAATAAAAATAAAAATTCATAAAGACAAAAAATATTTTAATTTGGTTGTTTTTCTTTTCTCTTTTTTGTCTTATGTACCCAGATAGTCCATGAATTTCTCATGTTGCTTTCATGGATTTAATTCCTTACATCTTGGAATATTCTAAATATGCATGAGATAAACAATTGTTTCAATGGACTTGTTTTTGTGGTTATCTAAAGCTTGAGCGTATGTGGTACGTTTTACCTATGCTTAATTCTTACACACACTTAAGCTTAATTTGAGGAAATTTTTTTAAAAAGTGAGGTATGATAGGTAACTACATGAGGTGTTTTTGACTAGTCATTTTTTTTCAAATTGACCATATGCTAGTTGAACCTAGGGCTTAAAAATTCCTGCATTCTTTCTTTTGTATAAAGCACCAATTGTTTAAAGACACTCTCTCAAAGAGAACAAGAATAAAAATAGTGAAACAAAATCAAAAGAACATGTTCCTTATGGAATTTAATTTTACTGTGTCAAACTTGTGCTATTTTTTCAAAAGAGGATTGTATTGGATGAGAGTGGCTAGGCCCTAGTATGATAATGTTTCACTTTTGATTGAATTTACTTGTCAAAATCTCGTGTTGGTGAAACTTTCTCCTCTTTTGTAAACTGGTATTTTTTCTCTCATTAAATGGCTTACACACACAACACACAAGCATGGGTTGAATGGATCATTTTTTCTTGGCTTGGGTTAAACAATATGAGTTTCTTGCCATTTCTAGTCTCATGTATATTTTGCATATTTGGAGTATGTTTGAGATATTCATTGCTAAAATACATGAGTTGTTGATGTGTGTATCATGTGTGTTCATTTGACTTTTGAAGGGGAGAAATTTTTTTTTAAAGTTTCTTATTGATTATTAAGTCTTATATTGAGGGGGAATTTCTGTTATTCATGATCTTGTTGTCTTCTTCATGCGTTTTCCTATATGTGATCATGAGTGTTTGATTGTTGTTTTTCCTGTTTCACATATGCCTTGATGTTTTTGTGTTAAGTGTTTCAGGAAACATGATACCTTTTGTCAATTTGTGACAAAAAGGGGGAGTATAAAAATTTGGGGAGATGATGGTGACTCGTCCGATTGATTTTGTCACCGAATTGCCAAAGGGGGAGTTTGTAAGTTCTTGTTGGCTTAATTCGGTAAGCAAAATGGTGACCAAAAGTGCCAAGATTCATCATCCATTCAATTACCATTTGGACGAGAAGAAGTGCCGTTCGGATGCTCGAAGAATTCTATTTTCCTCGAGAGCCTCGTTTGCAATCTCGTTTGCAATCCCGTCCAGACGAGCTCGATAAATAGGAATTCCCAAGAGCCTTGTTTGCAGTCTCGTCTGAACCCCGTCCGGACGAGTTCGATAAACAAGAATTCCCGAGAGCCTCGTCTGCAGTCTCGTCTGAATCCTGTCCAGACGACTTTTACTAAAAAGGTCATATCTTGAGTTTCAAGCCTCTGATTGGAGCAATCTTTGCGCAGTTAGAAAGCTAACTCAAGGATCTACAAAGTCATGTTTCACAAGGTTTAGCTAATTCCAATGCTTACTGGGTCAAAACGGGCAATAAAGAGAAGACTACGAAGCTGGGCGGAATGGCTCGTGTGCAATCTCGTCCGGACGAGATTGCAGACGGCCATGTGTTAAAAAAGACTTTCTGGCTGTGTTTTGTTGTCCCCTCCGGGCGGCACATGTTCCCGTCCGGACACCGCGTACCTGTAACAGTTTTAAATGAATATAAACTCTTTCCTAGGTCTAGGGATGATGGGGCTATTATAAATATACCTCTATAGGAAGAGAGAGGCACGAATTTCTGCATCTAGAATTCGCTTTTGTGTGCTAAGAGGGTAGCGTCTGTTCTCTCTCTTAGAGTGATCGTTTGTGTTTACTTGTTGATTGTTGAAGCGAAGTCAATCGGAGTTCCGGTGAAGGGAGATCACGTAGAAGGATTGTGCCAGCTGTCTCTGGAAAGGGCTACTGGGGTAGAAGGCAAGTGGGTTGCTTGTCTTATACAAGATCGTGTCAATTGCAAAGGTTTTGTAAGTGTGAACGTCTTGTAATACTTTATTCTTTTACTGAGTTAGTTAATTTCTTGGGTTTGGCTGCCCAGGAGAGGTTTTACAATTAGAGAGTTCTCTAATTGGTTTCCTCTTCGTAACCAAAATATCTGTATTGTTTATTGTTTATTGTTTCATATATTTTTGGTTGTTTATTAATTGTTAGGTCAGATCTATTTCCGCATAAATTGTGTGAAACACCTATACATTCAAAATAGGTGTCGTATATAGAATTTTCAAACTAGAAACAAATTATGGCATAATAGATAAGTTATATATGTAACACAGTAACAGGCTGGTCGAACCAGAAACAATTTATGGGAAAAGGAACATGCATCGCTGCAGACAATGTATAGATATAGTAATTCATATCATCTAGCTAGTACTTATGCTACTTTCTGAGATTGAGGTTGAATTTAATCATCTGACTTTAAAATTCTTTGGAAGCTGCAACAATAAAATTATCAACTTCTAATTGAAAACATAAAAAGGTATAATAAAATATTTCATTCTCCCTCAAATGGAGCTATAATTAATGCAAAGGCCCCAAATTCGAAAGAAGCATGATTGAATAATCCCTGTTACTGTTCAAGAAATGATATAATATTGTCTTTGTCGCTGAAAATTATGTCTTGATTTAGAAGCAAGCATATACCTCCATGTTCCTTATTGCATTATTTGCTATAATTCCCAGTTGCAGAATGAATATATATAGACATGCCCGGCCCTCGATCTATTATCATCAGCTTGTAACTACACAATATTAGCACATAGAATAGAAGAAACCAAACTCCACAATGCACCCAAATATCTCCAACTCGTGGAGGTCCTAATTATGTTTTAATTTCAAGGATTTGTGCACAAGTCTGATGTTATCTACCAGAAATTGAGGACAGCCCATGCTCAAATTATTAATTGTATTATGCGTCAAATCTAAATGATTATCACCATGACAATTAATTTGCGTTTTTTTTTTTTTTTCATCTTATATCTGCATGCAAAAAAAATTAAAAATTAAAAATACAACCTCATATAATTTTTTTTAAAAAAAAATTCATAATTATTTTTAAAGAAAAAAGGACAAACCATTTTCAATTGAGATTTTGGTGAGATCTGGTCCCAAAAAAGTTTTGCTCAATCTCTATATATGTTGCTCTTTTTTGGCAATTCTTAAGGTACAAAGAGCTTGAAAGATTCATCTTATGACAAAACATAAACGCGAGAAGATTGAACTATAGCACCTAGCAATTGGAAGTTGGACGAAAAACACAATCCTTTATTTGTCAAGAGGTTTGAGCCTTTTCATTTTCTTTGGCAAGATATTTTCTTAGCCAAAAATAAAAGATTATGTAACCTAATTCCTGTATTCTTAAATATTATTAAAGAAATTAACTTTGATAAAAAAAATATTCTTCATAAATACTTAGCCAAAAATAAATACTTAACGCATGTTTCACTTAAAAGGCTTAAACATGACTAAATGCACATTCAAAAGGGACAATTGTCACAAATTTAGCCAATTCTCTCGAAGGATTATAGCTCTAGAACTCTGATATATATCAAGCTTCCAACAGTTTGTCTAATTCTAAATAAAATAAAATAAAATATTTTACCCGTTGTCTTTATTTGTTCAAACAGTTTTTCAATGGTTATCTGTTACTTATATAGATTGCAGACTTTAGCGCGGACCCTAATTAATCAACCAAAATATATTATATTACGAAGCAGCAACGTCTGCGGCCCATCTACCAATCATGAATCCGGTTCACTAATCCATGCTCATCGTGTCACGTGGATGACTAATCCATCGGGAAGTTTACAAAATACCAACTTGATTAAGACCACTCAACCAATTACTTCAAAATTACAGTCAACCCAATTTTAATATTAAATGTGCCAACATGTCCGGATTAATTTCTAATGTAAATATGAGCTATAGTGTGTTGACTCTGTAAGTTTTGTGTTCTAGTGCTTTGCTAGAAGTGTGGTTGTAATTGTTGTTTACTTGTTTGGTTCAATGAAAATTTTCATTTATCCAAACTAAAAATGTGCCAACATGAATCTTAGCACAAGCAAACTCAATCTCTCGCTCGAACGGCCTTTGAGTGAAGGTGAATCGATTTCGGGTACTTTAAAAAAAAATATTTGTACCCTTCTTTTTATTTCTTCTTCCAACAGTTTGTTCAACGATTAATTATCGCTTGCTGCTACTGCTTAAAGGAGATTTTAGACTTTAGCACGAACCCTAATCAACCTAAATATATTCTATTATGGAGCAGCTAAGTCAACCAATTCACATAATAAACCTTTAAAATTAAAAGCATGCCCGCTTTAATTAAAAACTTGCATGTCAGATGGCTCCTTCCTTATAATGTCGTGGTAATTCACAATCACAAGGCCTATGGGTGTAAACAGTTGTTGGGACATTTGGGTCTCCAAAATCTATCGATCCTATAAACATACGGGGTACTTGATGACTGATCAGGTCTTTGTCATCATGTGTAATTGTTACTTTATATATTTCCCTTCCCCCCGTTTTCATGTTTGAATATATAGAAAAAAATAAAAAATAAAGTTTCTTTATTTGACCTTAACTCTGTTGGTTTTTTTTTTTTTTTTTTTTTTTGTGTGTGTGTGTTAATTAGTATTATGTAGGGGTGCAAAGGCGGTTACGGTTAGCGGTTAGTGGCAATAACCGCTAACCGTAACCGCCCTAGCGGTTAGTAAATTTCACTAATCGCAACCGCTAACCGCCTAGCGGTTAACGGTTAGCGGTTAGTGGCCGGTTAGCGGTTAGTGAAATAGATAACCGCCCGCTAACCGCTTTTTTAAAATTGGGCTTTTTTTTATCCTCATTTTTTTTTCTTGTATTTTTAATATCTTCTTGGGCCCAATTGCTATAAATATTTGAATTGTCATTGGATCATATGATTAAGTGTTGATCTTATAAACTTACAAACAAACAAAAATACTTCAATTGTAGTTATAAGTAACACATTGTTTAATCCAATGTCAATTACTTAATTTGATATTATATGAATCACATTGTCATTGTCATTGTACATGAATAATTGATTAAGTATTGAAATTGTAATTGGATCATATAGTTAAATATTTATCTTATACATTTATATTATTCAATATGCATATAATATAACTATAAGCAATTTTATATATATATATATTGTTCAAAATTGTTAATTTTCTTTTTTTTTTCTTTCAAAAAATGGTTAAATTTCTTTTTCTAAAAAATGTTCAAAAAATACATTAATACTTCAATTGTGATTATAAGTGACACATTGTTGAATCTAATGTCAATTACTTAATTTGATATTATATAATCATATAGTCTCATTAAATTATATCATATGATTCATATGATTAATTATTTAAATTCTTATCATATTTACTTATAATCTTTTTTCTTTGAATTGAACTTAATATCTAATGGTAAATGGTAATGTTCAAACTCCTAAATCCTAAATTCCTAAAGTATCTAATAATGCTTTAATTAAATTGTAGACTTGTAGTTATAAGTAACATATTGTTTAATTCAATTGAATCAATTGTGATTATCATTGTACATGAATCATATGATTAACTTGTAGACTTATGACTTATGAGTTATGTCATATTATATATGTATTATTTATTATTATATAATCATATGATTTAATGATCAAGTCATCATGTGATATAATCATATCAATTATAGTGATAATATATAAATTACTAAAATTATAATGATAATACATTAATACTTAAATTATGTTTATAAGTAACACATTGGTCATTGTTTAATCCAATGTCAATTACTTAATTTGATATTATACGAATCATATCATCATTGTACATTAATAATATGATTCACTTGAAGTCTTGAATAAAGTATTTGAATTGTCATTGAATCATATGATTAACTATTGATATTATACATTTATATTATTCATATACATATGTAGACTTATATAGACTTATAGGTTTATAACATACATTGGAAATAAGTCTCTAGATATTTAATTGTTGTATTAGTATGAATTAGTATACTTATGAGTTATGTCATATTATATATGTATAATTTGTTATTATATAATCAAATGATTTAATAATCAATCTCATGTGATATAATCATATAAATTATAGTGATAATATATTAATACTCAAATTGTGATTTAATTATTTTTAAAAAAAAATTGTGATTTAATGATCAAGTGATTATATGATATAATCATATAAATTATAGTGATAATATATTAATACTCAAATTGTGATTTAATTATTTTTAAAAAAAATTGTGATTTAATGATCAAGTGATTATGTTATATGTATAATTATAAAAATATATTATATAAAAAGGCGGTTAGCGGTTAGCGGTTACGGTTAGTAGACCCAATAACCGCTAACCGCTAACCGCTAGGCGGTTATGGCGGTTAGGCGGTTAGCGGTTAATGCGGTTAAACGGTTAGGCGGTTAGGCGGTTGGTGGTTATAGCGGTTAGCGGTTAGCGGGCGGTTAAAAACCGCCCGCCTTTGCACCCCTAGTATTATGTGGGTCAAGCCCGAAACCACCTTTCCGTCACATTAATAACGAGTAACAAGGGAAGACCAAACCCATCGTTCTAGAAAGAGAGGCTTTGCTTTTTCTTTAAAATTTATTCTCTCCCCCTCCAAATAGCACAAAAAAGAAGAAGAAATCGTAGAGGATGGAAGAACGGTATTTCTCAGTAGTAGTACTCGGTGTCTTCTCTATAGTAATCTTCGGTCTCCGTTCCTGACGGATTTGTTTTAGATCTAATTTGTAGATTTAAATCTAGATCAAAATCTAATTTCTTCAACCTTAGATCTCATCATCCTTATCGCGTGTTTTCCAGAAGATGTCTACGATGTTGTGCTCCTCCACTGCTACTTGTGAAATTTGTTTGTTTTATCTTTTTCTCCTGACCTTCGGGTTGAGGAGGGATTTGCCTCCTAACCGTCGGGTCAAGGAAGAGTAGATCAGTGTTGGGGTTTAACTCTTATGCGCGGTTAGTTTTTTTTTTCTTTTTGATTTTTTTTTTTTTGATATTTGGGCTATCAATATCCTAGATCTAATCTGCACGAAGCATATATGTTCCTTAATTGTAATTGTACATTGGTTAGCGTGAGCTTCAAGTCATTTTTATGACTTTGTAACTTCATAGCATTTGGCTATAATTTTTCAAAGTTTTATAATCTGTGATGTAAGTGCTATGTGATTTTTCATCAATAAAATTTACAAATTTTCGTTCAAAACAACGAGTAGAAAATTGGGACGCATGCATGGCCCAATGGCACTGTATAGAAAATTGCCTTCTTGGAGGGTGAAGACCATCTGATCATCATTCCTTCCATTGATCACTTGAAGCAAGATCAGAAGCAACGATCGTTAATAAGAATGCTAACATATATATTAACATTAACAAGTAATTATGCTTCCATCCAATATATATAACACACACACACATATATATATGTATAAACAAAATGACATAAGTTTTCATATATTTATCCTTCTAAAGGACTTTATAATTTATTTTTATATAAATTTCTTACAAATTAAATAGTAGGACTTCTTTGATCAATTCGTTTCAATTTTTAAAAGAGTTAGGTATCCAGTATCCTTCAACTACGTAAAAAAATAACATTTTTTTTTTTAATATTATTTTTTTAAAAAAAAAGTATATGAAAACGCGTGCAGCCATACAATTATTACTAGCTCCATCAAGTATTGAAAGCCGTGTTATTAGGTTGTTTAAATTTCATACAAATTTGGACAATTTAAAATAAAAAATTATGGAATCCACTTATCTCAACTAGCAGATAGCTTCATAGCTAGGTTTCACATTTTACACTATTACTCAAGACAGCCTAAACAGGGTAAACTTGACATCCCCTCCCCTAAGCCTCTCTCTTAAGATGCACAAATTTCAAGCAGTCTAATAAGACCAAGTCCTCGTCCGTACTGTTGGCGTGGAAGTATCGTTTGGTTCAAAGTCGTTGGCTTTAGGACCAATCATGCAGGATACTTAGATAGGTGTATCTTGTATATGCGGTGGGGAATGCACGCGATCTACCGTAGGCTCGTCCTCTGGCCCTTGATGCGAATGTGGAATCTTTCTGCAGGACGGCGATATATATATATCAAACCCGATCGACCATGCCTCACTGGATAAGGCTGGTGGTCGTTCGGCAAATTAAGTTTCTTTCTCTTGGATTTTTTTTTCTGGCTCTTAAGAGACCATCAAAGAGTGATCTAAATCTTTCGCCCCTTTCTCTTTTTTTTTTCCCAAATATTTATATTCAACTGATGATTAAGTTATCAACAACAAAATGATAATCTCCAAAAATAATCCACCCACTCTCTTTTTCCCTTCTCAATTTTCTAGAACACTTTTGGCCTTTGACAATTTTATTTAATAAAGGCTTCCTTCACTGATTCAGAGAAAAAAGAAGAAGAAGAAAGAAATAAAAGAGAGGCTACGTACCCTTCTAACTTAGAAAGCAAAAATATTTATAATAACCGTCCGTAACATTCTAGTTTTTTTTTTTTTTTTGAAGAAAGAGCTTAAAATCAAAATTCTTGGCCTAGGCTATGTGGAGTCTAGTTTTGTATCTGATCCGATTCGCACCAGACCTGATTCGATGTTAATTAGAAGTCTTACGGTTTAAATTGGATTTTTTTGAGGCTTCGTCCATGGATCGGAAGCTTGAGCGTATCAGCCCAAGCCGAAGCGCTCATGGACAAGCCTTGAAGTCATGGTGTTTTGACCCTGTTGGGGGTCTTATTTCTAGTTTCTTTTTTTTTTTAGTAGGGTTTTGTGCGAGTTTATATATCCTTAGATCGATATTCACACCTCCAATTTTTCTCGAAAATAGTAAAATCTTGCTAAAATTTTGGGGACATAGCCATTAATGACGAATAACATAAATATCTTTGTTTTGTATTTCACCAGTTCTAGAAAATATGATTAATTTCCTAACATTCTAAACTAACAAAGAAACGTTAAGGTTTTAAGAAAGAAAAGACATACACCTCAAAACTTGGTTCACCACATCTACTTTTATAGACTTCTATTTTATAAATTATGTAAGTTTTACTTTGATATATAAAATTGGACAAGAACC
>NC_081546.1:2572198-2589069 GCF_901000735.1 Corylus avellana
AGGTTGTTGTTTAGAAACAAAAGTGCCCTTAGTGGTTTATGAATTCATTGCAAACAAGACTCTTTCCGACCACATTCATAATAAAAGCCTATAATCCTCACTCTCATGGGAAAGGCGTCTGAAGATAGTGGCAGAAACTGTTGGAGCACTTGCATACTTGCATTCTTCGACTTCTATGCCAATTATACACAGACATGAAAATTACAAATATAGTCTTAGATGATAACTACATGGCAAAAGTGTCTAACTTTGGAGCTTCAAGGTTGGTACCTCTTGATCAAACTCAATTAACCACTTTGGTGAAAGGAACTTTTGGATACTTGGATCCCGAATATTTTCATAATAGCTAACTAACAGAAAAAAGTGTTGTCTATAGCTTTGGTGTTGTTGTGGCAGAGTTATTAACGGGAAAGTAGGCACTATCTTTCAATAGGCCCAAAAGTGATAGAAATCTAGCAATGTACTTTGTTTCTGCAATAAAAGAGGACCGCCTGCTTCAAATTCTTGAGGATCACATTGTGAATGAGAGTAGTATTGAAAAACTAAAGGAAGTTGCTAGTCTTGCAAAAAGGTGCTTAAGGGTAAGAGGGGAAGATAGGCCTTCTATGAAAGAAGTGGCAATGGAGTTGGAGGGATTGACAATTATGGGGAAACATCCATGGGGAAAGGCTGATCTCTATACAGAAGAGACTGAATACTTGCTCAATACCCCTACACACTGTTTCAACATTGATGTTGGCGCTAGTTGTTCTACTACTAATTACGATAGCATGAGGAACAATGTACTAAAACCAGTACTAGATGATGGCAGATAATTTATAAGTCTATAGTGATGCATAATGGCAGGAGTTAATTGTGTTATGTAATTTATTTAGGATTTATTAGTTTTAATTCAATAAATGGGTGGTGCCCAAGGTTATTTTAGGTAATTTAATAATGGTGTTGTCCTATTATGTTAGGTAAGTCAATAAAGGGGCATTGCCCTTGGCTCTTGGATTTAGTCAAGAGTCTATTTAATTAAGCATGCTTTGTACTCTAATGTGATTGTCTCTTTCATTTTCTTTCTCTTCTCCGCTGTTCTCTCTTTCTTTCCTGTCTTTTCTCTTTTTAGCTTCCTCTTTTAACTTTTTTCTCCTCTTTTTGCCCTAATTTCACAGTGTATTGTCGTGATCAGTATTTGTCCAACATCATGTGATCACATGGTTAGGTATCTGCATTAGTGGATGAAATCACTTATTAATTGATATATCTCTTGTTTAGCTATAGGCAGTTAGACTAGGTGATGAAAGGGAGGTGGAATTGAACTTCTGTATGCCTATTATTATTATTATTATTATTATTATTATTATTTTAGTTTATCGTCTCTATGGTTTTTCCTTTAAGATGAATCTTTTAAGCTCTTTGCACCTTAAGAATTGCCAAAAAAGAGCAGCAGACAGATTGGGTAAAACTTCTTTGGGACCAAATCTCAAAAAAGTCTCAATTCAAAATGGTCTATCTTTTTCTTTAAAAAAAATTATGAGTTTTTTTTATTTTTATTTTATTTTATTTTTATTTTTATTTTTTATATAAAAAAATATTAGTTTTTTGTACGCAAATGTGAGATAAAGAAAAAAGAGTCCAAATCAACTCATAGAGGTAGAAATAGATTTTCCTTCGTTAATTTAAATCTATTTTTATTTTTTATTTTTATAATTTGATAGTATAATTATTTTTAGAAAAGCTTTGTTCTTAAGTTCTTAATTGTAATTTTTTTTTTTTTTTTTTTTACTTCATAATTAAAGTGTGGTCTCCAATCAATTAAACTACCTTAATTAAAAGATGATGTGGTTTACAAATATAGGAATGAATTATGAGTATCATAGTGTGACCCATGCATGATGCAACCCATGCAGAGGAACAAAACAAAAAAGAAAAACAAAGGAAAGATCATGTACAACACAATTATGTATCGTTGCCTTCACGGCAGAACCAGGCTGTAGGTTTCAGACTAATTAAATCACAATTAGTCAAGCTCCGGAGTCCGTTATTATATGTATCTCCATCGGTCTCCCTTCAACGTCTTGGCTATTTCTTCCTTTGTCATCTCTCGTGGAAATATTCTCTCGCGTCATAGCGACATCGTTTTCATCGTTTACGTTGACCCGAGAAAACTGGAAACAAAGAACCACTACTTTTTCTTTTTTTTTTTCTTTTCTCTTCTTTTTTTCTTTGCTGTGCAGACGACCACAACTTAGTGAAGCTCCAGAGTCCATTTATCTGATCTTATTATATTTATGACCCATTCTCATCATATATATAATAGCTGATTTTTTAGTTAAAATTGCAACAAGTGTCGTTTTATTTATTAAAATTCAAATCGTATAATTAAGAAAAGAATAAATGAAAATCATATCATATCAATCAATCATATATATATACAAATCAAGTCAAATATGGCTCCATCACTAAGCATCTATAAGAGAGGCGTGTTTCTTCAAGTTTCTGGCTTTATATATATCTTTGATTTTTCCTATTTAATCTGAAAATATAATTAAGGTAACGTTTCAATTGTTGGCCACAGTAGACTTTGTTACTAAAATATAAACAATTGTTGGTTTCTGGTTAATACATTGTTATATACCATTAATATTTAAATCTCCAAAGTCTCAAGTTGGTATAAACAAATTAACCCTAACTCATGTGTCCCTAGAATGCTTATATAATATATAATATATTAAAAGTCTAAATCAAATAATATTTCTTGGTATCCTAATATAGTATTCCAATAATGTGTTTAAAATTGTCACTAAGAAGTAATTCAATTAGCTGGGGACTACGCATCATGAAACAGAAGTCATTAATTTGAATTATCTCTCCCCCTTCTTATGCGGACATGTCAAAAAAAAAATAACATGTTTAAAATTGTGAAGTGTCAGAAAAAAAAGAAAATAAAAATCACATTGTCAAAGAAAACGAAAAGGCTCAAACCTCTTGACAAATAGAGGATTGTGTTTTTGTCGAGCTTTCAATTGCTAGGTGCAATAGTTCAATCTTCTCATGTTTATAATTTTGTCATAAGGTGAATCTTTTAAGCTCTTTGCACGCTTAAGAATTGCCAAAAAAAGGGCAGCTTGGAAATTAAGCAAAACTTCTTTGGGACTAGATCTCATCAAAGCCTCAATTCAAAAAGGGTTGTATTTAAAAAAAAATAAAAAATAAAAAATAAAAAATAAAAACAAAAAATTATGATTTTCTTTATTAAAACAAATTATACGAGGAGGTCGTTTTTTTTAAGATTTTTTTTCTTGCATGCAGATATGAAATGAAAAAAATCAAATAGTGCAAATCAACTCATAGAGGTAGCTAGCAACATATTTTCTTTGGTTTAAATCTAATTTTATTTTTTATAATTTGATAGTGTAATGGTTTTAGAAATTTTTTGTTTTTTCCTATTTGTAATGTGTTTTAAGATGTAATTTTGTTTGTTATGTATTTGATTTCTATAAGAAATGGCTTTGGAAACTTAAAATTTCTTATGAATAATTTAAGACAGAGCTGTAGGCTAGTGTATATATAAAGGGTAATGAAAATGAAGTTGGTAGACATACCACGTCTGTGGAGGAAAAAATTGAATATAAGCAAGTATATATATATATATATATGAAACGCTTCTGTAAGATATACAGTTTCTCTTGAACAGTAGAATAAAATGACAGCCCCCTCTAAATGATTTCATTGTTTTAGATTTAATCTAATCATTATGTTGGTTCAAAATTTAGCATAAGGAGTGTGTAAGAAATTCCATTTAAAGTATGTCCCTTATGTCACATATATTATTGTAATTATAAAATTGCGGTGTTCAATAATTTATTCCAATTAAAGCTTATTGTGTAAATCAAATATTCTGAATTAAATCACCGATTTAATTCTTGTGGAACAAGTATTTGATTTAATTAACGATTTTATGTTTGTGGAATCAATTAGTTGTATTGATTTGATTTTTATTCCTTGATGGGAGGAATAATTAAGGTAACAGCTCTAATTGAGGGTCCCCTAACCTACCTATAAATAAGGCATGTGTATTCCATCAATTGGCACTCATTGGTAGGCATAGGTCAGAAGAACCTCTCAATATTTTTTGTTTTCCAGATTTATTTCTGTGAAGCTGTTCTTCAATTGGCTTGAGCAAAGTATGGCTAGAGGTATTTATATAATTATTCATTCCGCTGCTAATTTTATTGTCAATTAGCATTTAATTATATATTGAATTCTTACATGTGGTATCAGAGCCTCCTCTAGGCCATATTTGCTCAGTTTAATTTTTGAAATATGCCTGCTATTAATATTTGTTTCAATAATATTCTATTTCTATATTGTTGAAACAAACGGCCACGAGTACAAGAAACCACTGAAACTCATGGACACCATGGGTAACCCAGGATCAGCGACCCACGCCAAGCCCATGGGTAACCCAGTCCGTGACCCACTGCCCAGCCGCCATCAAGCGGCGTTTTCGCCGCATAAAGGAAGCAGCGGCGTTGGCCGCATAAAGTGAACGGCGGCCCGATGAGGACCGCCTATGGCTCAAAGCAACGGCAGCCCTGTACGGGCTGCCTGTGGGTAACGGAGCCGAAGCTCTTGCTAACGGTCGTCTGCTGTCGTCCGGTCAGAGCGCCGGTCCTTGGTGGCCGGCGCATTAAGGGAGTTGAACGGCGCTACATTTCCTGCCGGTCTGCGTCGTATAGGGCTGCTGTGCGGTGGCCTTGCACGGCTGCCGCATGAAGCAAGCAGCAGTCCATCACGGACGCCTGTGAAAGAACAACGGCGGTGGCTCGTTGGTTGGATGAGACGGCCCACTCTGGTGGTTGCCGATCTCAGATGACCAATATGGGCGGCGGCCCTGCGTGGTCGGCGCATACGGAAAAGCGGCGGCGGCGGCGGCGGCGCAAGGGCTAGGGTTCCCGGGTTGGGAGTTAAGGATTCGGGTAGGGTTTCTAACCCATAAGGAACCGGGTCAAGTGCTTTTGGGCCACTGGGTATGGGTTCATTTTAACCCAAGCCCAATTTAGTTTTTTCAACAAAAAAAAAAAAAAGAAAAAAAAAAAAAACTTGGTTTATTAAGTGGGCTAACCCGATTGGGCCAACCCAATACAGAAACCATAGGCTGACCCAATAAGGAAGCCCAACCCGATAGCCCATTCAGTTTTTTTTTTTTTTTTTTTTTAAAAAAAAAGGGGGGCTCATTGGGTTTAGAACTTGGGCTCTTGAGGGATAAAGATCTAAGGTCACTTCAAGACCATTAGGCTATTCAGTTTTTGATGCTTTAATATTACATTTTTATTCATCTTATCATTTAAATTGTTCAGTATTAAATTATTGTTTCTTTAATGCATGAACTTGACGATATATTTATTCTTTTAATTGTTTAAATATAAATTGTTTGATGCCTGGACCTGAGAATAATTAACTAAGCCTCATGTGTTGGTGAATGTTTATGGTACTATCCAAAATTGCAATCGGAAAGCTCTGGCAAGGCAAGTCTTGGGACTTAAGTGTGCCGTTGTGCGCCCCCCACTTACCTGGGACACTATCCAGTTGTACTTTGAAAAAATACTGTTTACCCACTAACATGATGGTTTTGTCTTTTATTCTTGGGAACTTTATTTGTGACATCTATACAGTTATTGAATGTTAATGAAATAGTGATTATCATAATAATTTTGGGAGAGCCACAGCATCCCGATTTTATAATGATAATTGCATCAAGATCATATATGTGAACTTCATAAGGGAAATTAACATCCTGTTGTAATTAATTCATAAATTTAATTACTAATCCCCACAGGGACGTTATTATTTTTATGATTTAATTAGAATAAGATAATAAATTTAACTTTAAAAATAAAATTTCTCTTAGGCCCACAGGTACAGAGAATTTTATTTATTAATGTTAAATTTATTAGTCTTATTAAAGAGTAAATTTCATGCGTGTTGCAACCATTGCTCACAGGTAGGTTGAAATTTATTATTAAATTAGCATTGATTAATTTAAATAAATTCGATGTTAATGAAGTCGTAATTGTCATAATAATTTTTTGGAGAGCCACAGCATCCCGATTTTATAATGATAATTGCATCAAGATTATATATATGAACTTCATAAAGAAAATTAACATCGTGTTGTAATTAATTCATAAATTTAATTTGCCAATCCCCACAGGGACGTTTTTATTTTTATGAGTTAATTAGAATAAGATAGTAAATTTAACATTGAAAATAAAATTTCTCTTAGGCCCACAGGTACGGAAAATTTTATTTATTAATGCTAAATTTATTAGTCTTATTAATAAAGAGTAAATTTCATGCGTGATGCACCTTTGCCCACAGGTAGGTTGAAATTTACTATTAAATTAACATTGGTTAATTTAAATAAGGTTATTTCATAGCATTAAAGTATATAATTTTCTTGGTTACTGGATGTATTCCTACTGCTTTAATTATTAGTATTTTATGTTCCAATAATTCCTAGTGGTAATTTTTCCTGACTGAAAAGAAAAATGTGTTTTTCACTTTGGGGTGTTTGGAGACTGAATTGGCGTTTCGTGTGGACGAATCACCTTCTCCCACGGAATCAAGTACGCCACATGAGATTATTAAACATGAACGATTGTAGTGATTTAAATCGCTTAAGTTTCAACGTTCATGAAATCTCATATCAAGGAAAGCATTAGGGTTTTATTCCTTAATGTTTTAGGGCCAAAGAAAGGTCATTGAGGAACATTTAGTGAGTTCCAATAAGGCTTTGGCCTGCACCCTAATAGAAAAGCTTTAAAGTAAAACCTTTTACAGTTTCAAAATGTGCTTGAGCACATTATGGAAATGAAGGACATAACAGCTCATTATAAAGTCCCTAAAGGTTGAGTTTTTGAGTCATTATGGTCAATTTTATTCTCTCATCTAAATATGATATTTTTTCAAATATCTTGTGGCACACATAAGGATAACTGATTAATTAAGGAACTTCTGATCATATGTGTTCAAGAAAATGAGAGATTAAGACATGAGAATCCAAAAGGTTATTCATGTTAAGGGAAAGACCTTTATAGGCAATCATGTCCAATATTAGATAAATGAGAACAAGGTGCCAACAAAGTGTTATGGCAATTAAGATACTTGTTTCTCTTACACTAAGGAAAATTATGGGCATATAAAGAATAATTGCATAAAGTATCATAAATGACTTGAAATAAAGGTAATCTTATACACCTAGTGTGTCATGAATCTCTTTTATTGACTCTCCTAAGGACTATGTGGATTGAATTTGGTTTAGCGGTCCACGTTGTCAACATAATGCAGGGTTTTCTAAATAATACTTATTTACAATTGGAGGTTGTTGGGATCTATAGATTAATTTTAAAAATTCAGTTATGTCATTTTGACCTTAATAATGTTTTTTATATATTCCACAATTCTTTTAGAAATTTAATTTCTATTTTAGTTTGTTAAAATCAAATTTGAATATTGTTAAATTTTTTTTGGGTGGAATATTAAATTAATGATCTATTTAAAATTGATCTAGATCCCAATTTTTTTGAAAATTAATCCCTGCATATAAATGTTGACATAAAGCAGAGTCTTACGAATGAGAAAATCCTCTACGCTATGGCATTGGAGATTGGAATATATCTCTATAAAGAATAAAAGGTCGATAAATGATAGAGTTTTTACAAACTCTTGAAATTTACTACCTTTGGTATTTATATGGACTGCATTAAGGAAAAGCAGACCAACTATACCACTAAAGGTGCCAACAAAGGGATTTTTTGAAATTCTTGAGATCATGTACAAGTGTAACATTTTCCATACTTCTTGCCTAAATGGTTAGAGATATCCTATCTCTTTCGGTAATAACCATATAAGGTTTATGTATCTCTATCTTCTAAATCATAAGGTTGGGACATTAAATGCTTTCAATACCTATAAGGTAGAAGTAGATAAACAAAACAAAAGAAAATCAAGATCGTAAGATCTGATAGAGGCAGATAGTATTATGGTAGGTACACGAAAAAGGGACATGAAAGGTAATGTTCTATTCTCCTAATGGAGTGAAGCCTTGAAAACCGCTGTGTATACATTTAACTCGATTCCATTCAGAGTTGTCCATAAGACACATACATTAAGGAATGAAAGGAATCAAGTTCAAATTGTTTACACATATGGGGTTGTCTTGCTATAGTGGGGATTTATAATCCACACCTAAGGTAATTAGCTTCAAGGACAACTAGCGGAATTTTATAGGTTATACAGTAAACTCCAAGGGGTTTAGGCTTTACAGTTCTTCATTTAGTCCTAGAATTGTTGAGTCTAATATTCAAAATTTCTAGAGGACGCTGAACTTAGTGGGAGTGCTTATCCTCAAGGGATTGAATTAGAGGAAGCACAAGAGTTGACTGAAGCCCCTTCACATGAAGGGTGTTTGATTGTGCTTAAGAAAAATCAAATTGATTATCTTCAAGCACAATCGGTTTCAGAACAGTCAACTCATAAGGAACAAGTTCAGAATGAACCTACTCATACTTTGTCAAAAGTAAATGAAGTAGGATTAAGAAGATTTTCTAAAATAAGGCGACCAACAATCTCTAGTGATTATGTTGTATACTTCCAGGAGTCTGATTTTTATGTTGGACCTAAGGACGATCCAAAATTTGTTTTCACATCTTTTGGGTGGAGATAACTTCACATTGTATTTCAATGCCATGAAGGAGGAGATGAAATCTTTGGCTAAAATTCAAGTCTGCAATCTTGTTGACTTACCAAAGGGAGTTGTAGCCATAGGCTGCAAATGGGTTTATAAAACCTAAAAGGATGCTTCCGGGTAATGTTGAACGATATAAAGTTAGACTTGTAGCCAATGATCTTACTCAAAAGGAAGGCATTGATTATCATGGTATGAATAGCTCATTTTGTTTTAGAGCTATATCAAAAGGATGTGAAAAACAATTTTCCTGAATAAGAATCTTAAGGAGGAGGTGTACATAAGACAACTTAAGGGGTTTTTATTAATAACAGTCAGAAAGCTTGCAAATTAAGGATATCTATTAATGGACTAAGATATGTCTCTCATCAATGGTATACAAAAATTTTACAAGGTTATTACCTCACATGGGTTTATTGAGAACCTTGTTAATCATTGAATATACCTTAAGGTCAGTGGGAGTAAAGTTACATTTCTTTTAGTCCTGTATATAGATAATATTTTGCTTGCAAGCATTAATTTAGGTTTGCTACATAAAGTTCATCTCACTAAAGTTTTGGGAGAGATTCAGAATGAAGAACTATGAATCTTCAGTAGCACCTATTATTAAGGGGATAATGTCCCAAAATGTATTCGAACAAAGGCAGATATTCCATGTGTATGCACAGGTCTACATTAGACCTGGCATTGAAATAGCAGTTGGACTATTGGGTCAATATAGTATTGTGAAATATGCAATGAACCAAGAACTACAGATACACTTACCATTTGGTGGTGTTTATTCAGGTTTGATTTTTGCTAAATGTGTAGATAGTAGATAATCAACTTCAGTATATATGTACTGAAGATGCAGTAAGCAAACTACAGTTGCTACATCTACCATGAAAGCAAAAGTCATTACATGCTGTGAATTAATTACACAGGCATTATGGTTGAGACATTTTTGTTAAAGTCTCAAAATTGTCGATTTTATAGTTAGACCCATAAAGATCTTCTGAATTAATTCTACTACAGTTATTTTTTCTAAGAATAAACTGAGTAGAAGCAGAAGTATGTATATCGACATAAAGTATCACTATGAAAAAGAACATTAAGTGACAATAAGTGTCTATTGAGCATGTAAGTATTGAATTAATGATTGTGGATCCCATGACTAAAGATTTACCGGTAAAGAAAGTATAAAGTCATGTGGAATATATGAGATTTATTAATTCATTTGTGCTTAGTTTCTCTTTAATTGGTCTATAGACATAAATATTATGTTATAAAGATTTTTGTGCGCATATATATCATTCTTATCCGTGGGGATAAAATTAAAGTTGGACCCGAATGACTTATAGGAAGTTCATTCATAAAGTACATAATCCATAAGGTACTCATATAAGGAGGTATTGCACATCGTGATACATGGAAGGGACTGCTTACCATATAAAAGTGTTACCGCCATGATTCGTGTGTGGTATTCCTTGAGTGAGTGGGAGGATTCCATGAATGGTTGGAATAAATATAGTATTGGCCATATCATAGAATTGAACACCATAAGGAATTTATGTGTCATAAGGGCCAAGTGGGAGAATGTAAGAAATTCCATTTAAAGTATGTCCCTTATGTCACATATATTATTGTAATTATAAAATTGCGGTGTTCAATAATTTATTCCAATTAAAGCTTATTGTGTAAATCAAATATTCTGAATTAAATCACCGATTTAATTCTTGTGGAACAAGAATTTGATTTAATTAAAGATTTTATTTTTGTGGAATCAATTAGCTGTATTGATTTGATTTTTATTCCTTGATGGGAGGAATAATTAAGGTAACAGCTCTAATTGAGGGTCCCCTGACCTACCTATAAATAAGGCCTGTGTATTCCATCCACTACAAAAAACACAATTTTTATTGACATAGGTTTACTGACGTGTCAGGTCGTCTGACACGTCAGTAAATCCTCCTGACGGGGCCTTCTTGACGTGTTTCGGTCGTGAAGAATGTGGGTGTCAGGAAATGAGAATTCCTGACGTGTCATTTTTGGCACGTCAGGAATTACTGACGTGCTAAATCCAACACGTCAAGAAATTTTGACGTGTTCAATTTAACACGTCAAAAATAATTCCTGACGTGTCAACCACTGACACGTCAAAAATTCTTGACGTGTCATTTTTTGACACGTCGGCAAATTTGGTTCGTTTTGAACCAAATTTTTTCCCTCCCCCCTATATTTTTTGTGATTTATTTCAAGACTATACCCGAATTTTGTGTTACGGTTCACCTGATATTCAATCTATCCATCAAATCCATGCAAATAATATACAATTTTTCCATCAAATAACATACATCATATCCATTAACATCAATCACAAACTATCCACCAAAACTAACTTCAACACACCATAATGACACAAATAACATAATATATATACACCAATCACAAACTATCCACCAAAACTAACTTCAACACACCAAAATGACGCAAATAATATAATATACACCAATCACAAACTATCCACCAAAACTAACTTCAACACACAAAAATGACGCAAATAACATAATATACACCAATCACAAACTATCCACCAAAACTAACTTCAACACACCAAAAATGTCACATATTAACATAATATACACCAATCACAAATACAATTACATCAACTTATACACAACTGTGAATAGCCTCAAATTCTCAACCAGACTATCGATCATTGACATCCATAGCATCCTCTCGACGATGTCCATTACCTGCAAATGATAAAACAAACAATATTCACCAATAAAACAACCACCAAACAAATAAAATCCACTAACGGTAGATGATAATACAAACAATCATTGAGCCCGAATACAAACAATCACGTCGGTAAAGTGAAAGAAAAATGCCCGAATATTCACCTAACTCAGTTGTTAATTATCCCACAGTAAATGATATAACTAAAATAGGTAAAACGTTGAAGTTAGCAGAAAATTCATATAAAAAAAAATTAGAAAAAAATTAAGTCAATATATATATGCATGGTCACAGAGCAATCAATAATATATAGACATGAGACAATGAACTTCGTTTTTCCCATGGCAATTATGTGAGACATATGATCTTCTTCTTTTTTCCATTGCAATTATAGAACTTCCATATAGGTTATTAATGTTGGGGGTTCAATGGAAGAGATGATAAACACAAAGGAAAAGCACCCTCTCTAGCATTGAGTGCATTTATATCTATTTATATTTAGAGTTACAAAATTAAGTTTATGAAGAACTGGTCTTGATGATATTGATATGCATGTATTGCTTCGTGCCATGCAGTTATATCCATTTATACGTGCATGAATAACTCTAAATAATTATCTCAACCAGCACTATTTCATAGTAGACCAAATTGAAGCCAACAATTTGAATTATATTTATAATGCATGCAGCATTTTGATAATCTTCCCGTAATATTTTAATTTGTTGATGATATTAACACATAGGAGTTTATATATATTCAAATCAAAATAAATTAACTACATAAAATTATGATATTCATCTACTGTGGACTTGATCGTTTCATACTCTCACGCAATCACATACACTAGATTCTTAATATTCTACAAGGACCATAATACAAATAAATACTTCAAATGCAAAACTCTAACCCACATCCATCACCAAACCAACCATGATATATAAACCAAATTTAAGCAAGATTTACAACATCATTAATTATTTAGAATGACTACAACATATCCAAATTCTAAATATATATATAGGGACAGTTATAAAACTAAATTGACAATTAAAAAAAGTCAGTACCTGATCCACTGTCGACCAACGATCGCACCATCGCAAAGGGTGGGGAAGCATTGTCTGGTGGGGTGTGAAACCGGATCATTTCCTCAAGTTGGCGAAAACGGGCGTCAAACCTTGCCTGACGTTCAGCCTCCTGTTCAGCTGCCTGTCGCGCTACCCGGGCATTGTTCTCCGCCATCTGCTCCGCCACTTGCTGGGCTACCCGCGCATTGTTCTCGGCCAACAACGCATCCATCTCTTCCTTGTGCTTCGCCCTCTCCGCGTCAAGCGCTCTATCAAGTGTGTCTTGTGATATCGTGAAATACCTGACGTTTCCTGACCGTGCCTGTGACGGTGTATAGTATGAGTGTATGGTCCCCCGCACAGGCAGAATATTTGGTCCGGCCATCCGAACCCTACCGGCATACTCAGGCTTATTTCCCATTGCCTGGGCGAATGCGTCGTTTGGCGCCCACCTGACCGTTCCCTCTGTGATGCTAAACGATGCTGCAGGGTCGGTGGGTATAAGCTCATTCATCTTTTCCTGAATGTCACATTAATTATTGAGTCAGTGGGTCGCACAATTGTTAATCGCAAATAATTTATCAAATATACAAGCAAAACAACATATGAAAAGTGAATAGCATACACATCTCTCCTTCACAATATCATTCGGATATCCACCGCCCTTCTTCGTGTGTGACTTGACATAATTTTGTGCACGAGTAGGTTGATGGCCCAAACGTTCGGCCTGCATATAAAATAAGACATACATTTATTTTTAAATATATCAAATGATATAATGTTAGATATATATAGGATAAATTACACACTTACCTCCTCCTGTGTCAACCTGGCATAGCTCTTTGATCCGGTGCAATGTGGTGAATCATTTAATGCTCGCACGCTCTTCATTTTCGCCGCATACTCCTACACAGTTAACACTTTTAATATGTTAATACCAATACAATTACAATAAATGACACTACACAACACTAAGAATTTAACTCATGACCTACCCTATTCTCCTGGGTACACCATCTCTCCAATAAGATATCCAAGTCCACCACATTGTACTCGCCTAGCGTCTGTCCCCCCAGTCTTGCCCGTACAGTGTCCGGAGTATCTTCCTCCGTAATGGCACAAATTTTTTTAAGATCGTGCCTCCAAGTCCGCAGCTTGGAGCCCATATCCTTAAATGCTTCATTTTTTACTGCTTCCAAGTTGTACTCGGGTAGAACGAAAAAGTATGCCTGCACAAGTTCAACATTGATAAATTAAAAAAAACATAAAATATGTGTATATGCATATAGATATAAACACATATATATTTGCAACTTAGAGCGTATATATACATATATACATTACTAGTGTTTAACTTATTATTAAAAAACATACCATCAAGGCGTCCCAAATATCCTCCTTGGTACGGTCCGGTACCTTCGTCCAATCGTCCGGTATTCGGACAAAATTTCCGCTCCTAACTATGTCTCCGGTCATCCGTCTAAACCGCACGGCACTAAATCCAACGGGCTGGAATGATGCATTGTACTCCAAAATGATCCGTTTGCCGGGGGGGACTCCCGGCCGCCTGTGCGAATCAAGAATGGTAAACACCTCAATAACGGTGTTTCCTTCAGAATCAGTACCTAACAACTTAAAAATTAGTTAGGTAAGTTATTTCGAATTCAATACTAGGTAACAAGTAAATTAAAACCAAATATGCACGACATTAAAGTATATACACTTACTTATGATCCGGACCTGCCGAGGGCCTAACCGAGCGTCGGGAGCAGGGTTGGTGGGCTGCGGGTCATCCGTGGCCTATGCCCCACCAACCATGTGTTCCTGGGCCTCTGTCTCAGTGTCCTCCAGACCTGCTTTGTAGTTTTTAATAATGTTTAGAATTCTATGAAGTTGTAGTTGTAGTTAAATATAATTGATATTGCACCAATATAGTTAGAAACTTTCAATCTTTTGAATCTTTAAAAAAACAGTCGGGCGTACCTGCGCTATGCTGGGTGTAAAGCCGCTCGACATCGCCCTCAGAACTCTATCGTAACTCGCTGTACGGGTACGAATCAACCCGATACCCCATGTGGGCCATGCCTGCCCGAGTGTATGGAGCTAGGACAGGGGTCTCCCCTTCCATCGTACCTGGAAGAAGTGGTCGATATCCTTCCTGCATCCCAAGAAGTTGAGCAACGTCTTGTTGCTCGCTGTCATCAAGTTGGCCTGCCGGAGACCCAGGTGACGTAGACTGCTGCACTGCGGACGAGCCCCTACGTGCTTTCCTCTTCCCCCTTGTACTCATGGTACCCTGTAAAAAACACCACATGCATGTATATAAACATAAACCGATACCTAAATATTTGAACCACATTAGAAATATAACCTATACATTCTCATATAGGGTTAAATTGTTTATGTCCAAAAATATATACATATTCATGCGTATCTACATTCATCCGTACTGAAGGGTGTATTTATAACCCTTATCTATTATAATTAATCTACAAAAACCAAATAAAAAAAAAAATACTTGATCCAAAATTTAAGCATTTTCTTTGGTGGGGACCCTAAACAAATTAATTATAGCTAGTTTATCACTTATAAGGTTGTTCTAGTACATCTACCGAGCTAGGTTCGTTACGAGGACCCTAAATACAATAAATATAGCTTAAATGTCGTTAGCCTTTGGAATGAATTACTAGGTGATGACATGCATATATGGGTAATACGTACAACTCTTTTGTTTGGTGTATTTATTTATTTTTAATATGACATGTATAAAGGTTAACTTCGTTTTTGAGTGTCTTGAAAATATGGTGTATGTTTTCGTAATATATATTATTGGTCCGAACGTTTCTTCGGTTATTGACACATTAGATTAATTTCTTTCATATTAATCACAATTGTAACAAAATTCCAACTAGTTTTTAGGTAATATTAATTTTGATGCGTTATATTTCAACTTGAAAAAGCTTATAAGTTCCTCAAATTAACCAAAACTTTGGACCGTTTTGTATGGTTTTTTTTGTTTGAAAAATAATATATGTGGGATAGAATGAAGTAAGAATCGAATTGAATATATTTTGCAAGTGTTTACGTTATGTGTTTAATTATGATTAGACTTGTTAAAAACACTCAAAACAAAAGTGTGATAAAAAAAATAGTGTAACAAACAAAGTCATGACTTTTTACTTATTCATTTGAAGTCTCTCTAAGTTTGACAAGATTTGCACGTTTGCCAATGGATTTTCCCATTAAATCCATGTAATTCGAAGTGAACCCTCGTGTGTGAATTTATAACTTACACATTAATCCATAACGTTACGGTTAAAAGAATATTAAAAAACACATTAACTGTGAATATTAATTAAACAAAGACTTAAATTAAATCTCTATAAATATTATATGTCACCACGTACTACACGTACTTAATTAGAAGGTCAAACGATATATATTGAAATGAATGATAGATTAAAATTTACGTAATGTGTTATAAATTCCTTTCTAATAAGCCAACCTTTTCATTTAAACAAACCTACCAAAAAAACAAAAAAAAAAACATAGCCACATTTAAAAAGTAATTATATTTACAAAGAAAAACCTACCTAGCATAAGAAACATCATTTTGCATGCATCTATATTTTCAACGTACAATAAGTAATTAATTAATAGATATTCCTTAAAAAAAAAAAAAATTTAACATCAATTACAAGCTCACAAATACTCAATCCCATACATTATTGAAACATCATGCGAATATATGACAAAATGAAACATAAAATTCTGCAATATACAACATAATGTATATATTTTATATATTCTGCAATATATATTACCTAAAAACTATATAAAATAAAACAATATAGAACAACACAATATATGCATATATATATATATATTCTGCAATAATACAACAATAGTATATATCAAATAAAACAACATAAAACAACACAATATATGCATATATATATATATATTAATATGCAATAATAAAAAACAATAGTATATATAAAATAAAACAAAATATATATATATATACCTGCAGGTGAGATGGAGGAGATTGGCGGAGCAGATTCGGCCGGAGAATCGCCGGAGACGGCAACGGCGAAGTGGAGGCGGCGGCCGGCGACGGGGAGTGAGCTAGCTAGAGAGAGTGGTACGTACGGTGCTCCGGCAGAGAGATAGAGCTGATCACGGCCGGAGAAAATGTAGGAGAAGGTAGAAGAAAATGAGGAAGAGTGAGAGTGAGAGAGGAGATAGAAGCTAGAAATATGCAGAAGAACAAAAGCAGTGGCTGGCGGGAGAGAAGAGAGACGAGCTGGGGGGGATGAAGCTGCAGGAGAGAGGGAAAATCAAAAAAA
>NC_081546.1:2589169-2590770 GCF_901000735.1 Corylus avellana
TATACATGTTTATATGTTTATAATTAATATAGCATTAATTATATTAATACTAATATAATTTATGTTTTCCTCTTTTGTATTTCATTTGAGTTCTCATGTATTTAGTTTTATTTTATGTACGTGAATAGTGCAGTTAATCTTACAAACAACAATTTCATTTTAACGTGCATGGCTCAAACCTAAATGATATATAGCGTGCATGATTTATATATATATATATATATATATATATATATATGTGCGTGTGTGTGTGTGTGTTTGTCAAAACTTTAATATCATCTATCACCAATATTGTTACTTTAATTATTTTAATTAATGAAATACCAAATTTGGTATCTCACAATTAAATGAACGAGATCGAGAAAAATGCATGTTATACGTACATATATATATATATCCTTTAGTATAATTTGAACCATGCATGCACGTTAAATTCATGTTATATAAATATCCTTTTGCATGGTTTTGCTATATATATATATATATGGTATCTCGAGTAAAACATGGCTAACCGTTGGAATTTTTTTTAAGTTTTGAATGTTCAAATGGAATGGGTTACGGTACATGCCACGTGAAGAAAAGTATATATTAAAGTACTGGTCGGTGCTTGTTTTCTAAAAATTAATTTTATTGAATGTTAATTGGGATTCGATCATACTGTACAATATTAAATTACCCTGATAATGTTGGGATCATATATATATATATATATATATATATATATATATTTATTTATATTTGTATAGTATAATTGTTGACGTGTCAGTAACACAGAATTGCTGATTTTGTCATGTTGACACATCGCCACTCTTGACGCGTTACTTCAATATCGCCAGAATTATTGACGTGTCATTTTGACACGTCAACAATTCTTGACGTGTCACTTTGACACGTCAACAATTGTTGACGTTTCACTTTGACACGTCAACAATTATTGACGTGTTAGTATTTGACACGTCAGTAAATAATCAATCCATTATTTATTAATTTTAAAATAATGTTAGATTAAATTTGACTCAAATTTACTGACATGTTGAAAACAACACGTCAGTAAATGCTGACGTGTTGAAATCAACACGTCAGGAATTCTTGACGGGTAGATTTTAACACGTCAGTAAATAATTTGTTGACGTTCTACTTTTGACACGTCAGTAGTTACTGACGTGCCAAAAAATATTACTGTTTAGCACGTGAAGAAATGGCCGGTTTTTTGTAGTGAATTAAGTTTACTGAGAGCATGATATGCAAGAGGATACTAGTAAAACCATAAGAACTTTCCTTACCCCAAAATGTAACCATCATTTTGAGAAATAATAAAGCTAATTAAAATAACAACCTTACAATATAGAATGAGATCACTTGGGAGCTTATTCCTCTACCCTCTAGGAAGCACACATTTGTTACAAATGGGTATATACTATCAAACATCACCCTCTTGGGTATGTTCATGATCCCCTCAAGGCTTGATTGGTTGCTAAGGGCTACACTCAGACCTATGGTGTTGAGTATGATTATACATTTTCTCATGATCATGTGACAAAAATCTCTTATATATGTTCGCTTGTTGGTTTTTCTTGCTATCAAATCTTGATTGACTTCTT
>NC_081546.1:2590790-2594660 GCF_901000735.1 Corylus avellana
TCAAGAATTATTGACATGTCACTTTGACACGTCAATAATTATTGACGTGTCATTTTGACCCGTCAATAATTATTGACGTGTCATTTTGACCCGTCAACAATTGTTGACGTGTTAGTATTTGACACGTCAGTAAATAATCAATCCATTATTTATTAATTTTAAAAAAACGTTAGATTAAATTTGACTCAAATTTGCTGAGGTGTTGAAAACAACACGTCAGTAAATGCTGACGTGTTGAAATCAACACGTCAGGAATTCTTGACGGGTAGATTTTAACACGTCAGTAAATAATTTGTTGACGTTCTACTTTTGACACGTCAGCAGTTACTGACGTGCCAAAAAATGTTACTGTTTATCACGTGAAGAAATGGCCGTTTTTTTGTAGTGATCAATTGGCACTCATTGGTAGGCATAGGTCAGAAGAACCTCTCAATATTTTTTGTTTTCCAGATTTATTTTTGTGAAGCTGTTCTTCAATTGGCTTGAGCAAAGCATGACTAGAGGTATTTATATAATTATTCATTCCGCTGCTAATTTTATTGTCAATTAGCATTTAATTATATATTGAATTCTTACATAGTGGTCGCCAAACATTCACTCTCAATTAGGAGCACTATGCTACTGATCGAGTATGACTTCGATCAGAAGACTTTGATAATTGTGCTCAAAAAAAAAAAGAAAAAAACAGAAAGAAAGAAAAGGCCACTTGATATAATTTATTGACTAGTTAGGCCTATTCTTTAATGCTCTTCTTTAATTCTATACCTACTTGTTCTGAAAATAATTATCCATCCACGACTGAGTCTCGCCCAGGAAAAGAAAGAAACAAAAAAATAGCAAGACCGAGTCTCATTAAAGAGATACTTTACCTTGTATAAAGAGAAGGTCATTCGAGCAAAAAGAAAGACTAAATTATACAAAAGAAGAGGCAAGCCATGGCTTTGCATGGAATGCTTTTGCTACAAAAATTGCTACTTGGTGCCTTCATTTTAGCAGCAATTGCAGCATCTCAACCTGAGTCGAGCTGCAACGACACATGTGGAAATGTTAGCGTCCCTTACCCATTTGGAATAAGCGAGGGGTGTTACCTTGATCCGTCTTTTCAAATCACTTGTAACTACTCGTCCGGGACTCCAACACCATTGCTGGGCAGTGATACAAGTACTGTACATGTCCTCGACATATCATTATTGGATGGTGAAATGCGAGTCTTAAGCTTGGTAGCCCGTGATTGCTACGACGAGTCGGGGCTACCTGCCAACGGCCTCGATACCTCGTTCGCATTGGGTCAGTCAAAGTTTCCCATCTCATATACGAGAAACAGGTTCACTGTCGTCGGTTGCGACACGTATGCGTTTATTGAAGGTTCAGGGGCGAAGAACTACACGACTGGATGTACTGCTTTCTGTGACCGCATTGAAAGTGTGGTTAACGGATCTTGCTCCGGCCTTGGCTGTTGCCAAACTAGTATCCCAGAAGGAATATGGGATTTTAGTCTTACTGTTAAGAGCTACAAGAACCATTCTGCAGTACACAACTTCAATCCTTGTGGTTTCGCTTTTCTAGTAGAAGCAGAAGCATACAACTTTTCCTCCATAGATCTTCAACAATTGGAGAGCACAGAGTCTGTTCCCCTGGTTATTGATTGGGCAGTAGGAAATGAGACATGCGAAGATGCTCAGGAAAATATGACAAGCTATGCGTGTAAGGCGGAGGATAGTTCTTGTTACAACTCCACCAACGGTCCTGGGTATCGTTGCAATTGCTCCCATGGTTTTCAGGGGAACCCATACCTCCCTCATGGTTGCACAGGTAATTATTAAATCTATCCTTTCGTGTTCGGTAAGCCTTTTTTATTTTTATTTTTCCAGATTTTGGCCGACTGGGATTAATTAATGTAATATTTGCACATGGACTTCTTTCTCTTGTGTTTTTCTTATATTTTCACTCGTAGCTTTTAAAATTAGTATTTGATATATATATATATATATATATATATATATATATATATATGTTGGTAAATGAGCATATAAAAGGTTGTATATCGGTACCTAATTATGACGGCTGTGTTTCAGATGTTGATGAGTGCAGCAAAAATGTAGACAGCTGCGATAATAAGACTCAAATATGCAACAACTTCGCTGGGGGTTTCAATTGTTCTTGTCGCGAGGGGTACGAAGAGGATGGGATCAGCACAAACGGCGGAACAAGTTGCCGTGCTAAAGTGGGCCAATCTAGGGTTATCAGTATTGCATTGGGTAAGTAATTTAAGACTCCATCTAGCATTATTCCACCATATACATAATACATATATAGGATTGTTATTAGGTTTGTTGAATTTCATATACAGTTGCATATATATATATATAGCTAGCCTAAGAGAAGAGAGTTTTGAAGCTCACCTTTACCCAACTACTACCCTCTCATAAATGCATAAATGTTTCAACGTAAGAGTTAGAAAAAGTCAATACAAAAAAAAAAAAAAAAGAGTTAGTAAAAGCTGTACGTAGCAGTAATTTTTCTTATATATTTTTTAAAATTTAGGAACCAAATTATTTTTATTTTTATTTTTCTATTCAAATAAATTTCTTAATAGTTCTTTTTATTTTTTTATACTATTTAAATATTTTTGTAGGTACTCTTTCAAATAAATTTTACTTTGAGCAGAAAAATGGTATTCTTTTATTAAAACAAGCTTGTACCCCATGCAATGCACGGATTGTTTTTAAAAATGACAAAACGGAAAAGAATAATAATAATTAGTGGACGTATAAATGATAGAAGAAAAAAAAAATAAAGTTTCAAGCATGACAAAAAAAAAAAAAAAACCTTCTATAAAGCTTTTAAAGAAAAAGAAAAGCATTGAGAGACCATTTACAACAACACAAATGCTCAAGTCATTTTTCCATGACCTTATATATCTTTGCATTCCCAAAATAACTTTATTTAAAATACTTTCAAAGAGAGAAGTTTGAGAAATTACACTAACTAATTTCCTTCTCCTCATTCAATTAACTAATTGGCTACCCAAAATTAAAAAAAAAAAAAAAAAAAACTTTCATTAAATCATGGTTAAAAAATAAATGAATTATATCATTTCTCTTTCTTCTTTACTCAAAAGCATAAACAAAAACATAACCAATGAAATTCATAAGGTATAGGAAGAAGTCCAATCAAATAGAGCTTTTTTTCTTCCAACCATACTTTTGCATTATAAAGTTTTTTTTTCTTCCAACCATATTTTTTCCATCTTTTTCTTATCTCATCCTACAAATTTAATATATCAATCATTAGATTTGTAGACTCATGTAAACTCTACACAAATTCAATGATGGATTCATCCATTCATTATGGAGATGGTTAAAAGATAGTTAAAAATATAATAAATTCTATCATTTCTCTTTATAAAAATTATAACAACAATTAAAGACCAAAAATAGAATATGAAGCACAAAACTACATAAATTTAAAAAAAAATAAATAAATAAAAAAAACCAGACAAATAAATGTACATTTAGCATTCTCTGCTACATTATTTACCATTTTTCTTGAATTGCAAACACAATTTCCAAAGCCGAATCAAAATTAATACTAATACAATAAAATATAATCGACTTTTCCATATACTTTTCTTTCATAGGTATAGAAAGCAGTCCTGTCAATTAGATTTTTTTTTTTTCAACAATCGTTCGTATATATAACGTTAAGAAAAACTACTTTTACAATAAAAGTAAAAAATATTATAAAAATTTAAACAAAAAATAGAGACAAAAAAAAAAAAAAAGACTATTTACTTCTTTGCTACATCATTAATCATTCTCTCTGAACACACCCCTTCAAATGCAAATTTCATAACCCAAACATTTTTTT